>NC_079529.1:12822655-12845155 GCF_003711565.1 Takifugu flavidus
AAAACAAACAAATGGAAACGCCGGAGCTGCCAACTGATATTACAAATCCAAACCAGCAGGTTTTCAAACTCATTTCCAATCCCCTTTTAAAAAAATAATAAAAAATACCACCCATAATCGTAAAAAAGGTTCAGGCTGTTGATAGCTCGCCCACTGCTTTTCATGAAATTACACCGGTTATATTAAAAAGCTATGTCATATTCGGAAAGTTAAGGCTCCCTTTAAGCAGCGTCGCTTCTGGAAGGATCTAAACTTTGCCTTCCTAAAATAATGGTGAGCATTAGGTCTGCGTTGGGGGGGGAGGAGCCGTGACACGGGGGGCGCTGTCACGGAGCGCCTCTGTTAGCTGTCGTCTGGACCACGTGTGCGCGCCGAGAGCGACGCGTGTGTGACTAGTGACGGCGCATTTAAACTCACGTTTATCTAGCGTCACTGTGGGCAGGTCGGCCTCGGAGATCAGGGCTGCACTGAGCTTTAATCCTATAAGATGTCAGAAATTTAATCTGGAAATTATGATTAGTTAGAACTCAGGCTGTCAAATGATGAAAGTATTTAATCAGATTAATCACAGGATGGTTGTGGATTAATCGCGATTCAAACGCGCCGGATAGATTCCGGTTTTCGGTGCTCTTTGTTGTGGAATAAAAGATGTGGGATAAAAAGTAGATTTCTACATTTAAACAGGCGCTGCAGCCCCGACACACACACACACACACACACACACACACACACACGCTCTACCAACCAGGCACACGCCTGGTTAGTAGAGCTTCACTGAGGACGTGTGACAACATATTTAGAGTGGGTTAGAGTGTGTGTGTGTGTGTGTGTGTGTGTGTGTGTGTGTGTGTGCTAGAAACCATCGAGCAGGCAGGCGTGTTCTTGGTTTTACAGGGTCACAGTTCTGCTGTTGGCGCTTGTTTGTTCGTTACTTCTTTATTGAACTATGCGATGTTAATGATGAACACACACACACACACACCACACACACACACACACACTCTTACCTCTCTTGTGGCAGGTCTTCAGCAGGTGGCTGCTGGGTTTGTACGGGATGCCGGCGAGCTTGGCTCCGGTGCTGCCCAGCCTGACTCGGCCCAGGGGGCTGCCGTTCTGCTCCAGCCGGGGCAGCTTGGCCGGGGGGGCCTTGGCCTCCGCCATGCTGTTGGCCAGCTCAGAGTTCTCTTTGCCCAAACTTGTCTCGCTGAGATGTTCCATCATTCTCAGCACCTCTGCTCACGTTCACCTGGAGAGACACAGAGCCACCGGCTGTCAGCAAAGATGTGTGTGTGTGTGTGTGTGTGTGTGTGTGTGTGTGCTAGAAACCATCGAGCAGGCAGGCGTGTTCTTGGTTTTACAGGGTCACAGTTCTGCTGTTGGCGCTTGTTTGTTCGTTACTTCTTTATTGAACTATGTGATGTTAATGATGAACACACACACACACACACACACACACACACACACACTCTTACCTCTCTTGTGGCAGGTCTTCAGCAGGTGGCTGCTGGGTTTGTACGGGATGCCGGCGAGCTTGGCTCCGGTGCTGCCCAGCCTGACTCGGCCCAGGGGGCTGCCGTTCTGCTCCAGCCGGGGCAGCTTGGCCGGGGGGGCCTTGGCCTCCGCCATGCTGTTGGCCAGCTCAGAGTTCTCTTTGCCCAAACTTGTCTCGCTGAGATGTTCCATCATTCTCAGCACCTCTGCTCACGTTCACCTGGAGAGACACGGAGCCACCGGCTGTTAGCAAAGATGTGTGTGTGTGTGTGCGTGTGTGTGTGTGTTGGGGGGGTGTGAACAAAGGTGCAAACACAGTCATTTACAGCCATATTTCTGTCATTTTAATGTGTTTTATTTGACTCATCTGCTGCAGTCACACATTTAACAAGCAGAGGAAACTTGACCTGAAAGTCACGTGCACCACCGTGCACCACCGTGCACCACCGTGCACCACCACCAGTGCCACAGGCTGGTACCGGCTCTTACAGGTGAGAAGTTAAAAACACAAAGTTTAGGAGTAAACAGCTGCAAACAGGCGAAAGCCGGTTCGGTGCCCGTATGAGCCTGTAATGGAAGAGTAATAACTGTGTAATAACTATAATAACTACGTCATCAGAAGGAGAAAAGAGCAAATCTGTCCATCCCAGAGGTCCACAGCAACTATTCATGACATGCAATCAGGCAACTAATGCCCCAAAACAAGGGGCCGGAGGAATCCAGACCCAGATGCAGTCTGGATCCAGGTCAGGATTTTTAAATGCCCTTCACACACACACACACACACACACACACACACACACACACACACACACACAGAAAACAGGGGCAGTAGATCAGATGTACATTTAACCCCTCACAGAGGTCAGTTGAGGGTTGACAACAGGTAAGAAATCAGTATAAAATCGGGACCGACCTGAGCCTCGGGGGGGATGGGGAGGGGGGGGGCACAGCAGAATCTGCGTCTTCTTCAAGTTTGGCCAGGGCAGGAAAAAAAAAAGAACAAGTGCCGGTTTCTCTTTTCCTACTTCTATCTACGCGTGCATGACAGCGGCGATACGCTTGGAATTCAAAACAAGTCCTTAAAAGCACTTTATCCGGATCTTGACTGCGGAGGACTGACAGGCGCAGCGGGGGCAGCGGAGCCGGGCTCTGCCCGAGAGACAGCGGGGTCGTGATGGACCGTGACAGGCGGACATTGGGAAGCGGCGCGGCGTGCGTGCGTGCAGCCCCGACGTTAGCTAGCACCGTCCGGACGGGAGGTGGAAAGCGCTGGAGACCTTCAGGAGCGGCCACGTTAGCGCAAAGTGCGCGGTTAGCCGCGTCCTCCGCTCACAAGTGCGACTTCTGCCGTAGTTGGCAGCACAACATCCGAATCGCGCAGTCGACGGGCGAGCGGCGCCGCGCGCATACCCGCCGACAATCCCCTCCGCAGCCCCGCACACGCACGCAAAACCATCCAAAAAAAAAAAAAGCCCCGAGAGAGAGCGAAGCAGCCGAGCGGCGTGTGTCTGCCGGAGAGCCCGGCGTCGCTTGAGCCGGATTACCGGGAGAAGAGGAGCATGATCGGCGCCGCGGAGACGGAGCCGCCGCGGCGATGTGGAGGCGATCTGCGGGCAGCGGGAGCAGGTTCGCCGGGTAGAGCGGCTCCAAAGTGCCCGGTTAGTTCCAGCGCAGGGGCTGAAGCAGGCGGGCTGGGGACGCAGGAGCCGGCGGTGGCGGAGCACAAGGGTCCTGCTGGCCGGGGAGCGTCGTCCGGACGGACGGAGCTACTCTTTCTCTGCCTGGGTGTCCCCGTCTCTCCCCCTCTCGCTCCGTCTCTCCCTCTGTGTCCCCATTAAATTATTAGTTGTATTGACTCATCACTCCCCCCTCTGCGCTCCTCTCTGCTGCTGCTGCTGCTGCCTCCCCTTTCTCCTCCTCATTTCAAATGGCGTGTCAACGGGAGTTCAAAAAACACGAAAGATAGGAGGGGTGTGTGCGTGCGCGTGCGTGCGCGCACGGTGCGAAATGTGCGAGGGGCAGGAAAGAGAAGCCCCCCCTCCGCGAAATCGGTCCCGCATCTCGGGCTGAAAAGTCCTGGCGGACCAAACAAAAGTGGGGAAACTGGACAGCGCGTAAACACCACGCGCAATCGTCAAGACACACGCACGCGCACACGCACACCGATTTCCGGCTGTGCGCGCAGGAATTTTTAATCAGCTTGATTAGAGTTAGGCGGTCCTGCATTTATTACCGGGTGCTCACAGATGTTCTCTCTGTCTCTCTCTCTCACACACACACACACACACACTCTCACACACACACGCATGCACGCGCGCACTATTGTATTGTGTGTACCGCCTGTGCAGAAAAAGGCGCTCTTGTTTTCCTAAATATTCCACGGAATTATATAATATAATAAAATATTCCTAAATATTCTATGTGTTCCGTATTTTCTGGGCTGTAAACTTGGCTGCTTCAGGATCAAGTAAATGTGAGCTGTCACAACATTGATGTAAAAGAACAGAAAATATCTAAACAATATTATTATTGTTGTTAATATTCCTCAGCAGGTTTCTGTATCCAGGCTATAAAGTTTTAATACCACTATAATTTAACCAAGGATACTACTGTATAAATGTAATATTTAGACCTTATGAATGCAAGAAAATATTGTAGAAACAATCAGTGATGGCCAGAAATATTAATAATCTGGTCTATAATAACCCTGGACAATTACCTGGCTTTAATTCTTATAAAATATCAGTTTGTGTTGGAGGATTTTGGTGTTTTGTTTTTTATAAATGTAAGTTTCATTGACATGTAGCTTAGAACTGCAGGGAACATCCTGGTAATCTGTAAATTATGCCAAACTGAATTATGTCAAAATATTAAAGCTTAAAGCTGAACTTTGTTGATAATGTCAACAAGTCTGAACGGCCAGAGCGGCAGATGCGAGCGAGCTGGAGGGTGTCGCTCACTTCCACCACTATTGTTTCATTCTGTCACCGTGCGCTTCCTCCGTGCAGAAACACCCCAACCTGCTTATGTTCTTGTCGAGTAAGATGTCGCGTTTTGTCTCCTGAACACAATCTTTGACTTTCGAGATAAAGAAGGAATAAACCCAGTTTCAGAGATAAGCTAACGCTAACTCGCAGCATATTTGTCAGCTATCTGTTTTCCACGTCACAAAAAGAGCAAAGCTGCAGAAAAAACACACACAAACGCTGTTTCAGACGGTGAAAACAGCTGTGATGAAAAGAAAAGTCAGAGGCGATGCTAAAGTCACCGGACCGACCTCCACATCAAAGAGCTGTGAGAACACGCCAGTCCAGGTTGTGTAAGAACAAAAACAGGAAACCAACAGAAAACAGGAAGCGTGTGTACACCTTTTACATCAACAAAGCTAGAGGTCAGGTGCACGTGAGTTGCAGCATGAGCGCGCGCTTCCTGCAGCATAATTGCAGGGCTCATAAATACAGCCAGGGCGCGTTCGCTCGCACAAATCTGCTGCTTTCCCAAACAGCACGACAGTTCTGCCGCTCAGCCCGACGGCCTTCACTGGGAGGTAACCGGTACCGAAGGGGGGGATGGGGGGGCTACACCCCCCGTCACCTCTCGGCTGCGATACAGACGTTTCACCCGCTGCGCGGTGAGCCGCCGTAGCAACAATCGTCTTTGTGAATGTGAGCTGGAAACTTCTGAGGGGGCGCGTATCACACTTGTGTTGTAGAGAAGAAAGGCTGAAGCTGCTGCAGTCAAGGGGAGGAGGAGAAGGCCGGCGGACCGGTCCCATGTGCGCTTCATGACGTGTGGTTAAACGTGCCGCTCTGCGCCGGAATTCAGCCCAGTTTTCAGATGCGCCGCAGTTCTCGGCAGACATTTGCTGTTAAAGACGCAAACGCCATCTTTCCGAAGTCAGCGGCGTTCTGAGGAGAGGCTCCGCGGTGAAAACAAGCCATTGTCCACAAATGTACTTTTCTCTCTGGCATGACGCGAGCCGGCGCAGCCATTTCCACCGTGATTGTCGAGCACCACCAGAGAGCATCGATAAAGCCTGCCAGGTCTTGGCACGCACCAACAGGTGCCGGCTCTGCCAGCGAGGTTGGCATCAACACAGCAAAATAATAAAAAAAAAAAAACCTCTGACATCCAGAAGGGCACAGATTTCCAGTGAATGCATCACTGAATCAACACTGCTGATTATCAATTAACATATATACCTTTTTGTGTCAGACAGAATGGAGGGAGGGAACGGGTTTGTAGCGGAGAAAGGCCGCTCAAAACCACTGGCTGTCATAATCACACGGTGAATACAGATTTAGCTCTGCTCAAGGTGGGTTTGAACAAGCCTGTGTGGCTTTGTGTGACAGAGATACAGCAGCCGCCGCACAAACGGAGCCCTTCAGATAAGGTTCTGTGCCTAATGGCTGCTCTTGTAAAGAGCACCTGAAAATTGACCTGAGAAATTAGCAAAGCCGAATGACGACAAACGCGCATGTGGTTTAAATGTCAGGATTCGCCGCGTTGAAGAAGATTCGGCTGCTCTGCCTGCCTTTAAAATCTCGCCACCGAATATGATGTCGTATCGTCAGAGGTTAATAATCTACACACAAAAGGAAGCCCGTTGGCTCGGCGCTGGGAGGCGTCTTTATGTACCGCGGGGCCTCGCTGGCACCCTCACGTACAGCACGTAGGTGTGTGTGATGTCTTCATGCTCACCACTTGAGATGCTTCTAATGGGCATTAATGGGATTATTTGGATTACTAATACCAATTAGTCAGGCTCCGCGAACACGAACGTGGCGACTGCCGTCGTCTCCTCCGCTTTCAGCTCGTTCCACCCGCGTCTGTCACGACGAACGCGCACGTGTGTCATTAAAGGCTGCGCCGGCTGAGCTGCGAGGCGACCTGTCAGGATGAAAAGCGGCGAGACAAGTTGAAAAAGCCAACGGGAGCCTGGCGGACGGCCCAACGAAGAGGCCGCGCAATGAAACCGGAGAATGAAGGCGGCTGAACGGACTCAAAGAGGAATTCACCGGTATGGCTGGGAACACTGGGAACGGCGTTGGCGCGTCGGGCTCACCGGACTGCTTCACGCCAGCTGCGGCGCCGACACCGACCCCCGGGGTGGGTGATTAACCTCCGGTCTGGGTCGGGTCTGAAATCCTACAACTCAACTCACGGTTTTAGATCGCATGCAGGAGGCAGAAATACTTGCGGCGGCGTCCTCTACCTGGAGGCCACTTCCTGTCAACCAGCTCCAGTCACGCCCACACGGAGATGGCGAGCAGGGGGACCCCTGACCCCCCCCACCACCACCACCGCCGCCGCCGCCGCCACCGCCACCTCCCCCGGCCCTTTATCAAATTATACGACCAGAACAATCGTCCGGCATCAGAGGCGGCTTTTAAAGCGATGACTTTTCTGTCACCGCTCGCTGGTCGCCATCACATGACGAATAATTAAACTTTAATTTCTGCCTCGTGGATGGCGATGGATGAAGCATTAATAGAGTTAGAAAGACAGGAGTGTTTGTGTTTTCTGTCAGGGCGCGACGGCACCAGAGGACAGCGGGCAAAAGGGTCGCCGCGTCCTTCTGGGTTTTCCCTGTGTTGCGCAAGAGCCAGCAGGGATGACGGGGCCGGCGCCGGGGCTGATGGGAGATTTTCAGGGTGAAAGCGTTTGATCGCCATCGCGGGAAGAAAAAAACGCCCGCGATTAGGGGGACAAACTGGACCTTGGACCTGGTGAACGGAGCCACCATCAGAACTGTGGCTGTTGGTGCTGCCTGAGAGGCAGAACACAGTTTGGTGCTGAAATTGTTTCACTGGGGGGTGTGGGCGGGTATTAACATCCCGATCTTAGCGGGATGTGCTTTCCTCTAAATCGCTCTCGTTTTTTCCCTCTGAACAAAGGATTGAGAAAAACCTCCTCGGATTGGATCAAGACAGGCGTCGGAAGACAGGAAAAAATGGGTTTTTCCTCCCTAAAAAACCCACATCCAGAAGGAAAACAAGCTTTTAAGGCAGGGAAACTTGGAAACCGACGTGTTCGGGAAAAGCCCGGCCAAAATCTGTTCAATGAAACAAATAACGGGGCAGAAATGGCCATGAGAAGGCGCAGGAGAAGGGACGCCGGACGCCTTTTCGCTCAAATCCAGGTCTGAAGCGACGACCCGCTCGAGCGATTTTCACGCGCTTCAAAATAACAGCGGTCCGACAAAGAAATGGTTCTCATTTCTGCTCGCCACTGATCAGCCGGGGCGGCAGGTCTGTGGCAACCGGGATGGCGGTGGGGGGGGCACTATTAACGCAGAAGCTCCTTTACCCAAACTGGTTGCAACATGTCATTTAAAAAGCAAAAAGCTGTGAATCATTGTTATGGTTCTCCTCCATTAGCCGCCATAACAGATCTCTTCCACCCGGAGAGGGACGAGCTGTGAGCTGGAGGAGTGGAATCCCCAAAGAGCCACATATAAAAAAGTGAGACAGGCCTCTTATTTAGTGGCGACAGACTAATAAATACATTTGCTGGCAGCTAAACAGGTATTTAGCACAGGTATAATTTCACTGTTTGCTGAGCTGTTATTTCTCTGCAGTCATAATTATCCAGCGCCACGATTAATGGTTTTAGCTGAGATATCAGCCACAGCCTGGTGAGACGGGCCGGGCTTCTCGCCTCGCACACAAACAGCAGCGAGACGCTGACGCGCGTCCACGGCCGACCGCGCGGAGCGGAGCTCGTCATGAAATATGAATATGGACACATCAGAGACTCGCGTCAACCTCCCCGAAGCTTCCAGGCCAAGATCTGGACTCCCGGAGTCAGAAGCTCCTGGCCTTGTTTCTGAACCCGAGTGCACGGACACCGGCGCCCCGATGCTGATGCGGCCTACGGAGGCTGGGTGCCAGGTTCGAGCAAACGTCCTCCTGTCCCCCGTCTCGCTATTATTAAAGCCTGAGGTCTCTGTGGAAACACCAGGCAGGAAGGTACCGAAGAGATCCTTTAAATCTTGACTGTAAATATCATGGGCTGGTTTCCTGTCAACACACAGCGGCACAGTAAACGCAGGCAGCGCTAGTTTCGATGAATAAAAATAAAACCTGCAAGACAAAAAGTAGTAAAGGTGGAAAGAAGAGGTGTTTCCCCCGGAGAGGCCCTGACTGTAAATCACGGGTTTATTGGAAGACCTGCGGACGCCACATGGAGAAGAGCGGCAGCGGACACGAGAGCCGTGTTTGACCTGGCAGCCGGACCAGGACGCCACTGCCCCTGATCCTGATCCTGATCCTGATCCCTGACTTTATTCTGAGACTCTCCTCCAGAGCTCTCAGCGACTCTCTCACAATATTTCCTGGGCCCGTGGGTTCGACATTGCCACCCTGACGCTTTTGCTTGACCTCCCGCGGAGGCTCTGACCCCGGCCTGGCGTCCACAGGAAGTGAGAGAGCTTCAGACAGGAAGGAGGCCGCCTGCTATCGCTGTCAGAGGTGGCCAGATGAACCACAGCAGCCCGAGAGACGTGTAGGAATAAAATCGTGCTTTTGCACCCGCTGACGGGCGCCGACCTCGCCATCACGCCACGGCGGCTGGGTCCAGTTTGTGCCAAAGTTCACCGTGAACATCTGGACAGACGAGTGAGGATGACCTCACTATTCTCGCGCCTCTCTTCCCTTTTAACACGCTTATTAACTGCGTTTTGCTCTCATGTTGTCTACACTTTTCCTTCCCCGCAGCACTTTGTAGGTGTGTTTTGTGTGCGTGTGGGCGTGTGTGCGTGAAATTTCAGCTGTTTTTAAAGCAGAGAGTGAAACCTACAAACCACAGAACGTTGGTGCTCGCACAGTTTAAAGAAATTAAATCTTCTTATAACTCTATGTTCGTCACCCAAGCGCGCGCACACACACGCGGGTCTCGCTGTACCTGCTATGACTTTATGACCAAAAGCCACAAGGCAGAGCTGAGAGGATCACTGCGTCTTTGCACCTCAGCGTCTGCAGGAAATAACCTTCATTAAGTTGAACTTTTAATAAAGTGGCCTCGCGTTTGATTCGAAGGGCGCAAAACGCGCGTTCACACACACCGGATGTGCAGCGGCCACCGAGCATCCAGGATTCGGCAGGTTTTCAGCCTCCTCGCCGTGCGCGTCTTTTAAAGGTTGTGAAATTCCCCCCACAGTTTATCTGCCCCCCCTCCTCTCCCGCAACAATTAATATCAAACGGGGAGAATCTGGAGCTGCGCCGCAATTTTCTTCAGCATTAAAAGTTGCTGCGAGCTTCAGGTCACATCCCAGCCCGCCGCTGCGGCTTCCACCAAGTTCGGAATTAATCTGAGGTGATGGCGGAGCCTGAAACGCGTGCGTGTTCGGGCAGACACGACACGGGCCCGTTTCTGCGCATCTAAAATTTTAAAAAGTTCTGAATAGTGTGTATTTTTGCGCATTTTCTCCCCATGAAATATTAAAGGTCGGCGGCCTTTTTTCTCCGCGGGTGGTTTCTGACTGCACGGCTGCTTCATCAAAGCGAATCACCCCGACATCCAAGACTTTGTAGTTTCGTGCAAATAACATTATCAGAATGAGGACAGAATTATTCATTTGATAATTGAACGTTTGAAGAGACCTGAGCGACAGAAGAGGAGAGCGTACCTTTGAGTCAGAAACCGTCCGACCTCCTGTTTTCCATCAAAAGTTGAACCAGCTCTCGATGCTGCTCCTTGACGATGAGATCCAAAAATAGACAGCTGCTCTGTGGGAGGAAAAGTGCTCGAAAAAGTCAAAAAGTCAAATATTTTGAGGAGGGAGGAGGCGTCTCGGTCAGACCGCACCGGCGGAGGCTGGATTTCGGGAGCGCACACGGCGGCTGAGACGCAAAAAACGGGACCAAGCGTGCGCTGCGGTCTTGCGGGGGTGAAGAAGAGAAGAGGAGAGTATAGCGGCATGTGATGAGGGCTGCTTTGGGAGGGTGGCAGGTAAACGAACCGCCCCTCCCCGTTTGTGATGCTCAAATCGATGATTTGCCAGCTGTGGCGCAGCTTGTCTCATTGCCCCACTTTGGTTTTTACAGCCTCTCCTCTCCGACGCGCCGCTCTCCGGGGAGAGAGGGAGAGGAGGAAGGAGAGAGAGGGGAGCCGGTGCCAGGAGAGCGTTCACACTCATTCATTTTCATATTTACACGCCACATGTTTGCATGTCAAAAAAAAGAAGGTGGAATTAAAAAAAAAAAAAAAGAAAAAGTCTGGTAAACAGTCGATTGCGCGCCGCGGCGTGCGTGGAGCTCCGCGTAGATTCCACGCGTGTGGTTTCCAGCAGCGAGGGGCTGCGTGCCAGCGCATCTCCCCGCACACCTGAGCCGCTAAACATGAAAGCTCACTGGGAGCCATCGCGACACAAAGAGCCGATTTACGCAGAAATAACTTGATGCAAAAGTTTCCAAGAGAAATTAAAGAGAAACATTTTCTCCAAAGAGCCGTTTGCGGTGTTTCAGGAGGGCGATGTTCCGCATTAATTTATCCACCATAACTCACAGTTTACAGGGAATAATTATTTCTCTCACCATCGGCCCTGCCGCTAAACTGGAGCTTCTTTTCCCACCGACGCCACCTTTTTTTCCTCTCACAATAAATTACTCTGCAAAGCTAAATTGGAAGCTCACGTGTGTAGAAGCAATAAATAAATGCATAAATGTCGCTTTAGGAACAGAAAACTCATCAGAATCTATAAAGCTACAGATGTGCTGCAGAATCTGTGTTTTTGGAGCAGAATCAGCCGCGCGCAGGACGCAACTGGCCGGGTCGTAATGCATTCATTTCTCAACACATTCATTCATTCATTCACAAATTGGAATCAAGTCAGTCAATCAGTCAAATTGGAATTTTTAAAAATGTGTTTCAAATGCTGGAAATTTTGAAAAGCCTGAGCGGAACTCCTGCGTGCGTACGCAGTGTGTGTGTGTGTGTGTGTGTGTGGTGTGTGTGTGTGTGGTGTGTGTGTGTGTGTGTGTGTGTGGTGTGTGTGTGTGTGTGTGGGTGAAAGCGAACACGGGAGGTTTTTTTGTTATTCTTCATTTTGATTTTTTTTAAAATGTCGTGTATATTCATATGTGTGTGCACTTACACACATTCCAACGTGTTAATTTGTGAAATCTGCATGTGTGTGTGTGTGTGTGTGTGTGTGTGTTGTGTGTGTGTGTGTGTGTGTGTGTGTGTGTGTGTGAGTGACAGTTTGCATCTGCACGCAGGCTAACTGCTCTGTACTCGCAGGTGTGCCGGAGCCCACAGGTAATGCAGCTGTTTTCTTACAATATAACCGCGCCAGGTTTAGCATAAATAACAGTGATCCATTTACATTTACACTTCATTTACAAGTCCCGCTGAAATCAGAATAAGCAGGTTTTTTAAAACAGAGAGAAAGCTAAAAAAAAAAAAAAAAAAAATTACAAATTAAATTAAATTAAATTTAAAAGAACCGACAGAAGACGGAAACGGAAATCTGGAACCGAGCGTCCGTTTGTCCACCTCAGCTTTAATAAGAGAGGATCTGGAACTGGAGCTTTTATTGTAAGCTGGTTCGCAGAATTACTTCTCCGAAAAGTTACTCAGCTGTTGTTCCGGGACTCCGCAAAAGTTTCAGAATGAAACATCTGCATTTAAACAGAGAGAGAGAGAGAAATCTCACGCAGTCTGTGCGTGATTCACACCAGCTCCCTCCTGGGAGATTTACTGGGAATTGCAAAGTTCCAGTAAAGAGATTCAAATGTGCTTTTTGCATAATTATAAATTCATGCTCAAGTTAGGAATGTTGTTTTTTTTATCATTACCGGAGAACAGCTGGTGATTTCAGAGCACTTTGCTCTTCCTTCAGCTCTTCATGCTTCTGCCTCGGAGAAACAGGCGGCGGGTGCAGTTCTCTTCATGGCCACAAGGAGGAAGTGGTGAGTCTCCTCGGTGGGATCAGAGGAGAACGAGAGGAGGTCAGGTCCCCTGATGAGGGGCCTTTGGCCTCTCTTTGCAAAACACTGTGGTGAGGATTTGATGAACATGCCGTTGAGCTGATTCTGCTGATGTCTGCAAGTGTCTGATCACCGTGGCGACGAACTCTGACCTCTACAGTCAGTACACAGAGACCACAGCGGTCATCTGACATTCCAAAACAGTAACGCAATTTGAGATCGTACGTCTACCCTCTAGAGACATAAAGAGGACGCATGCACAGCGGCCGAAAGGATGCGTGAAACACAATCCAAACAAACACGACACGAGACATTTCAAGCCTCACTCCCACCCCAAAAACAATAAAGAGAATTGAAAATTACAAGGGTTACACACCCCCGAATTAATCTTTCCAACCCATAACTAAAGAGAGACACAGCTCCAGCTCCATCCACTGGGTGTATTTTAATTACAGGCTATTGACTACTGAAAGTAATTTGTCTAAGAAAGATGCCCAAGAGCTATAAGAGAGACGTCTCGTCTAAATCTGGAATGCTTAGCCACTTTTCTTTTTCCCTCGCTCTGGTTTTGTGGTTAACCTTTGCAATTTTCTTCTGTGGCTCTTTTATCTTTGCCTACCTTTATAAGATTTACACAAACTCTGGAGAAGCCTAAACCCCCGGGTTTCTGTCCCTGTGATCGTCACCAAGCGTTCCGATGCTTTTCCTGCTCATTGGAAAGTCCTGCAGCAGCTCCAGCTCTCAATCAAAGACTATTAATCCTCGTTTGTGTGGAGGGTGAAGACGGGAGTCAGAGAAGAGAGGGAACTGACCTGTGGCGGCGGCCTCAGATGGTCACGCCTTCAGACATTAGCGGGATGTCAGTCAGACGGGCAGAAGAAAGCAGCCCAGACGTGTAATTACCGTGCGCTGCACCATCAGCTGCAGCGGCTTAATATCGCCGCACATGAGTCATGTGGAGGGAATCAGCTGAACATGGCTGACAGCTGTCCAGATGTGAGACGATAGCGTGGGAGGAAATTAAGCAGTTTCCCTCTGCAGGTACACGCTGAAGCTGTGTGGCGGGGAGGGGGAGGGGGGGGGGTCACGCTGGGATCACCACACTGGTGAGCAAACGGCTGCATCATCTTGAGATCGCTACCTGCTGCTAAACTCCACCGGTTCTAAAAACAACACAGGCGGAGGGCTTCGGGTGGTCCTTTACCATTTCTGCTTCCCAGGATGGACGAGAGTTTCAGGTGGAGGGACCAGACATTCCTGCCTTAGTGTGCAGAGTTTTCTTTGAATTTAGAGGCAAAATGTCTGACTAAAATGACCCATAGCACGAGGGGGGGGGGGAGTAAGTTCTCCCATATTGGCGATGAGGAACGATGGGAGGCCTCGACGCCTCACGTCAGGAGGAGCGAGTTAACGGCAGACTGCAGCCAGGAAAAGGGAGGTTCTCATCGGAGGACGTTTCCACTCTAATCAGGCCTCCAACCCGGGTTTGATGTTGCTGCGGAGTTCTGGGAGCCACCGTCAAACATCGGAGTTTGACGTGCGTGTGAGCGGAGCGCGGCTGCCACGCCGAGACCTCCCATCTCCTGGAGAGTCTATTAGCTGTGCTGAATTAACCAAATGTGATTAGACTGATCCAAACTCTCAGTGAGTGAGTCCCTGTCAGGAATCTTCTATGGGAGGCAGCTGCAGAGAAGGTCCCATCACGCTTGGCTATGGGGGGGAAGGGGGGGTCTGTAGGTGGCAGTTAGACATGGCTGCCACTCTCCAGCAGGGGCAGATCCCCGCTAGCGTGGAACCCCTGAGTCACTGACAGAGATGGGGAGATCAGAGAGAGCAAAGTTAGCGTGCAGCAACAATTCAGCTCCGTCCTTTTCATCCGCCGTCAGATTTAAAAGCCTTCTGTCATTAAAGCTCAGAACTTCTTCTGATTTCTCTGAGGTCCGTCCAGGCACAGAAACATAGAAGCACCTTCACCGCATCCCGGAATCTCATTTTCTTCTCGGCTTCATTCCAAAGCAGATTAAATTTGTTTTTTCCTCAAATTTCTACGCACAAATGTTGGTAAATTTGTTAAGTATTTACAGCCTTTGGCAGCAGTTACAGCCTCAAGCCTCAAGAATGTGACGCCACCAGCTCGGCACCCCCAGTTTGGCCCTGGATGGGCCCCCGGCCGGGCCCCTTGGGGACTCCCGGCCCCGTCTCTCACACAACTCAAAGTTAAGTTTGGCTCTAATTTGCATTTTTATGACCTTTAAAAACACAAACTCCAAAGATCAGAAGTGAAACCCTCAAAACCAGCTGGCAGCTGTGATCTGGCCTGTATAGATTCATTAAATTTTATAATTATAGTTATTCCTAATTCTTTAATTAGGCTGGAATTTTTTAGACAGACACAGACATGCACACAGCGTCTACTTAGGTACGAAGGGAAACTGCACAAAGGGCAGCAAAGAGCACATCTGCTTCAACCCCTCACACAAATGTGTGGGCAAGTGTGTGATGCTGAGTTGAGGGTGGGACTGCTTTATGGCCTCCATTAGGACTTCAAACGCGGGCCCACAAATGTCCAGCTAATCTCATCAGGAGTGATTTTGGTATCGGGAACAGAGTTCGCAGGTCTTCACGCTCCTGCAGAAGCAAACAAGTAAACTTTGTTCCAGCAGGAAAATCCCAGCGTGGCTTTAAAAGCTGATGAAATTTCAGAAACGGCAGCAGTTATTTCTGTTACTATTGAACACGGAGTATTTTAATATGTTAGTGTTTTGACAAAGCTATATCTGCTCTGATCCTTTTATCCCAGCATGCATTGCCAGTTTATGGAGGTACATCCATCACATTGCCATTAAAAATTGGAATGCCTTTAAGCCTCTTACGGTATGTAAATGTTCCTTTTAGCCACCATGATTTTGTACCAGTGCAGGAATTAGTCAGAACTGGTTTGGTGGTTGGAGGAACCTCCTGTAGTTTCAGACTTTGGGCTGATGCTGCTGTGATGAAGTCACAACAAGCGTTATTCGCTGCAAGGGTTTGGGTTCCTGACGTCACACATCAACCAGGCGAGGCTGTGGCTGTTACAGCAGGACCCCAAGCTTCCGGTGGGCTCCGCATCCCTTCATCCGCTATTAACGGCCACTTATTCTGGATAAGGGCCTGTGGGAGCTCTCCCAAAAGTGGAGGGAGTGCGCTCTACCTGGGACAAATCACCCATCCATCACTCAGGATGTGCTCACACCTCGAGCCAATTCAGCGTCTGCTTTGGCTGCGATGGGCCTGAGGGAGGAGAACGACCCGACGCTGGACATCATGTCTGCTCCTCGCACAATCCTGGGACTTTTGAAAGTGTCACTTGCTCATCCGAGACGTCTCCCTCGATCTCGAGCCGTCACCGGGACGTTAAACCTCTAATCCAGCTCCCTGCTTGGAGTTCGGTTTGACAGCAGCTTAGCCACCCTGCCACCCAGGGTAAAACAACCGGGACAGAGAAGCCTTCAGGGGCCAGGAATCCTCCACCCCCTTACTCCTCCACGTCCGCCACCATCGCCCCTGGTGACAGTGACAGAAGTCTGTAATTGCCACCTTGTCAGACAGCTTCATTAAGACGAGTATTGTCTGCGCAGCTGAACGTGGCGTTGTGGGGAGACGAGGAGCGCGCGCGGAGCAGAGAGCCCGCGGTGCAATTACAGCCGCGCCGTGACAGGTGGGGCCTCCGATCCTCGGTGGCCACCAGGCTCCCGTGCATGTGGGGGAAATGTTGTGGGCTCGCGTCATTTTTCACCCCACCCCCACCATTAGTTGGTAATGATTGGATTATTTTGCAGATGAATCACAGTATATATCATACTCAGAAACATTTCCTGGGCATATTAATCAAAAGCATTAAGGCAGAGCAGTCAAAGCACATTAAAGAAACAATATGTCTCCATTAAACATTACTGTAATCCTCCATCAGGGAGCCTTTAACCCGGGGATTAGGGGCGTGGCCTCTTTTAGACCCTCTTTGTCGTCATTAAAGGGTCCTTAAAGGACCAAATTTAGATATCTGATGGTTTTCCTTTAAATAATTAAAAACAAATGAATAATCAAATGAAATGATGGTTATAACTATATTAAAAAGATTATTTCATTCTCTTCTACCTATCAGCTCTCATAGACATTTTTATTGATTTTTTAAATAGCACATTTGAGAGGATTTTTTGGTGCATGTTACTACTATTATTAAACACCAAATACATATATATGTGTGTGTGTGTGTGTGTGTGTGTGTGTGCAGACTGTTGTTCACCACTCGAATTATTAAACAACATTCTTAGCTTGATTTAAATTCTGGTTTACGTGTGAGAATAATGAAATAAGTTATGGAGGAGCTCAGGTGCCTCTTGGGGGCAGCACAGTCGCCTTTTGGGAAGAAGGTTTTGGGTTTTATTCCAGTCACAGGGCCTTTCTTTGTGGTGTTTGCATGTTCTTCAGTTGCCTGTGCTGGCTTCCTCCCAGAATATTCACTGTTTGAGGGTTAGGGTTTTCATTAGGGCCTTAGTTAGGATCTTAGAGTTAGGGTAGGGAGCTAATGTGCTACTATGCATTATGATGTAGATTTCCCTCTGAAATGATAGGCTCACATCACAAATACAGAAAGATGGGAAAGAGGAAGATTATTAGGAGCGATGAGTGGCGAAGCGTCCTGTCTGGAGTGGGTGGACAGAGACAACTTCTCCCATGAGATGTTTTCCCTGCTAAATTCTTCGCCTCTTGTTCATTTCGGTGATGGATACCATCTTCCCTCTGCTGTGTGATCGGCTAATGCGTGAAAGCAGCAGTCCACCCCCAAACAAACACATTCCTTTTATCCGTCAAAATTCCATATGATTGAAATTGCCCTCGGTGTAAACATATCATAGCCATCCATGGCTCTTGGACGGCTCCCATTGGGTGCTTCAGTCCATGCCAAGCGTATGGAGTGGCTGAGAGCCTCCAGGGAGGCTGAGACTTCACGTCTCCATGGGCCAGTAAGCCCAGAGGCCCTGTGGCCTTGGGAAACGTAGCAAATCAGCACAGCACCTTGGCAATGCAACCCCCCTCCCCCACCCTCTAGCCTTGGGACCATCATAGCTAAGAGAAGGTTAATGATAGCCAACTGTGCAGCAAGTGGATCTGGGGCGTTGGGGAAGCATGTCTGTGGGTTCATCTGGATTGGCGTCGATAAGGGTATGTGCTCTTCGTCCTGTGCCTATCACTGCCTGCACAGGGTGGAAGTGGCACTGCTGTGTGTGTGTGTGTGTGTGTGCGTGTGTGGCACGGTGAGGAAAGGCTGGCAGACCATCTCCAGGATGCCAGCAGTGACTGATACCACGCTCCACATTCCAGGCAGGAGAAGCAGCAGCGTGGTCAGCACCAGGCCAACTTGAGTCCCCTCAGACGCTGAAGCTCCGCTCCTGCTTCTGTCTTTGGGTTTATTTTAGCTGCTCTTCGTGTCACTTTGAGGAAAGACATTAGAAGTTTCCATGAAGGACTTAAATTAACCACATTTATCGCACCGCCAGCCTTTAGATTTGCTTGTCTTGTTGTCCAGTGTGCTGTTCATCTTCATGTCGCTGCTTTATGTGCTGGCGCACATTTTTACAGACAAAACCGACAAAGATTTGGCTTAAAACATGTAACCCTCGAATTGAAGCGGAGTCCAGGAAGACTTGCACGTCCCTTCAACTGGTTTGATACCGTGCGAACACGTCCAGTAGTTTGATGCCCTGCAGAGTGCGGAAACCAGGAAGCAGCACGCTGGTAGAAATGTGTGTGACTCAAACATTCTGAGGTGTTTCGTGATGATGATGATGGTGATGATCCACAAAAACCCCCCACTTTGGGTCATTTCCAACAGACTCCACATTTCAGCAAAACCGCAATCGTTTCCGTTTTTGTCGCAGCCTGACAAACGAACCACATTAGCTCAACTTGTGCCGTTGGACAGACGACGGCACCCACTTGCGCCCTTGCAGAGATATCAGGCCATCAAGACTGCTGCGTTTGTTAACGATTGCAGGCCCGAAACCTCCTTTCATTTCCTCCCTTAGAGCCAAGAATGCAGCCAGCGGAGGATAATCAGGCAGCAGCGGCAGGACGAGCCTCTCCATCTCGTACCTCAGATTATTTCACAGGTTTCGGGGGCATTCAATCGTCAGAGCCCCTCGTGCTCCACCAGGGCTTAAGTGATGACACAGAATAATTATAGCGCAGTTAAATAGCTGCTTTAATGAGCCAATTAGCCCTATTGACATCGGTGGCTGTCTCAGAGGTGGAGTGAGTAGCACGCACATGCTCCTTAATCAGAACCTCTGACACCATTTAGCCTTCAAACACTAATCCTGACTCGCAGCCCCTCTCCAGACGCCGCCGCGACCCGCTGCAGTCACGCCGCTGCCGCGCTGCTGACTGCAGCACGGGCATCTTCTTATTCTGCATGTTTCCCCCCTCCCTCAATATCTGCTGCGTGTAATTCGCTCTGAAAAACTTTCAGACTCGCAGGTCGACCACAGAAAGTCGTGGGTTTGTTATTAGCCGTGGCGCCTGAGTAAAACAGACAGCGGAAAATCTGCTTTCGACTTGCAGGTTTACGCAAAGCGAAAGCGAAAACAAGAGGAGCGATTCAGGTAAAGATGGGGCATTTCATCAAAAACGCACCACATCAAAGAGGGCAGAGGACTGGGGGCGGAGCCAGAAGAAAGCCACTCTTCTGATATTATTCATTTTACTGTAAATATTACGGATTGTCAGCGTGAGAATATATCCTCACTTGCAGGTGAAACCCGTTTCTCTTTTTCGATACAGTGTTGAATGTTTGGCTTTATTAAAAGAAAAAAAAGGGAGGATGAAAGGAAAAACGGTTTTAAGTCGGGTTTTCTGATGTAAAACTACGCGGAAGAAGGGAAATGTCACGTTCAGGGAAACGCGTTTGTATCTCAGGATCTGTCAGGAAGCTACACGCTACATCTTCATGTGTGTCGTTGCGGTTTGAGGGAAGAGCTGAAGAACAACCGAGATGAACGCGGCTCCATTTCGTTTCCACGTCGACACAACGTTGCTGATGGCCCTTTGAGGGCTGTTTTTGGTCTCTCCTCTGATGGTTCTTCACACTCGCTAAAATGGTTCCAGCCTTTATCACACGATGCAGAATTCTTGTGCTCAACACGAGATCACAGCGGAGACGTCAGACTTTTCCCCGATATCTCGCCCGGTCTCACTTGGTTTGTCAGTGAATCTCAAGTCCAGATGGTGAAAGAGGGAGACGTCACACTCGGGTCCCAGCAGAAGCAGCTCCAGCAGCGCGAGTATCTCATCTACAGACATCCCTGTGGACCAGTACAAGTGTCTACTGGGCCACATCTGCCTGCTCACCCAAGTGGCCGCTGGGGAGGGCTAATTAGCCGTTCCCATGGAGAGGTGTTGTGGCCCTAATAAGAGATGGAGGCAGGAGAATCAATTAAACCTGCGCTGACCCCCAGAAACAACAAAGATTAGCAACACACAGCACCAGATCCGCTCTCGGCGTCAGGTCCTCCTGGTGGGTTGGAAACTGAACAAATTTGTAAAACAGGAGCAGGAGAGACCTCAAAGTTGACCGTTGGTGGCTACATGCTCGGGGTAAAATGTGGCTTTTGGTACCGTTAGCAAGTCCGCACAATAGCTGCGTTTGTCAAGCATTATTTTGAGCTCTAGAAGAGGCCCGATGCAGTGCATTGTGGGTAGCCTGTTCTCATTTCTGCTTGGGGAGTTGTCAATCAACGCCCAGCGAAGGCACCTCTGGAGGGAGGAGAGCGTAATGAAAAGTTTTATGATGCGAGCTGCACTCTGTTTTCAACAATAATTTATTTCCGAAATTAAATTCTACATACAGTTCTCTTAATTTGATTTTAATTAAACAATACTCCATAAATGGCACTTTCAATGACCAAATGTTCCCAAGTAGCCAAGCAGTCGTCCCCAGCCATTAAGGCTGATGCACGCTGGGTCTCGGGGGAGGGAGCGCACTCTGATTTGCTGGATTGACAGCTGATGTCTTCAAAAACTTAATTAACTTTTCAATTAGGGCTGCATCTGACACTGCAGTGTTTGCAGCAAAGACTGCAGCTTAGGGAGGAAAAATCTTGTGTATTAGCATGACGCTCCGCGTGTCTGTGGGCGCTGGCCGTTAAGATGCTTCCACCGTTGTCAACACTGCATATTTGGGAAGTCGAACACTAGTTTAACATCCCCACAGGTGCAGAACTTTCATCTGCTTTATTAGCTGCTGGTATGGTGGTGTGGTTTTATCAAAACCTACTATTAAACTAATTATTTGCTTTGCATATTCCTTTGGCTGCTTTTTTCCAGCTCAAAGCATTTAGGTCTGAATTTCACTGTCAATGCTGCCACGGCGCACGCATGAATTTTAAGCATCTTTGATTAATATCGTGTGTATTATTAAAAGAGAACGTTTTTTTCCCCAACTATCACCCCTCCCCGTTTCCGCCTGCTTAAATGTTTCCACTGTTTGTTTCAGGTCAAATGGTCAGTGTTACTTCTTGAATGCAGAGTTTTCAATTAGCGCCCGATGCCTCCGTTTCCACCCAGTATTCAGGCATGTGCCAGCTTCTAATTGAGGTGCTGCGCAGTGATGTGGGGACAATGTGCTTGTCTGGTGCTGCTCATTAGCCTGACAGAGCCACACACCTGGGGTTCGATCCCAGCACAGGTCAGAGGCCGCGCACGTTTGCACCATCATTATTGACAAGCAGATGTTAGACAATCATTTATGGTGATGCATCATAATAACTGGGGAGATGGGACAGTGATAGAAGCAAAGCCTTTGGAGAGGGGGGCACACATTCACAGCCTGTATATACATATATATATACAGTATATATATATATTTATATGAGGAGATGCCTCATTGGTAAAATATTAGAAATTAAAAGGCAGATGTCTTTACATATATTGTTGTTTGCTATAAGACATCATCCTATCTGTCTCTCAAAATGTGTCAGGAATTACCGCCAATTCCAAAAACATGCATTAGCCCCCACCTTAGGTGCACTCGCTCTTTTTACACTGGGCAAATATCGCAGCGAAACATGGCTGTGCAAGGAAGCGAACCTGGCAGCTGGTGGTGAATAACCCTGCACAGGAAGAAAGCAACCATGTTATCATGCACACACATGTGGCCTGGGTAAAGATTAAGCTGTATTCATCCCTGGCTGCTTCGCTCTCTCCCGCCTCAGTCCATCACAAGATATGGCAGACGTTCAGCCAGGAAGCCAGGAGAGGTGCCACAGATTTCACGCCGTTCCCAAATCAGGATGTCTGGAGACTCTGGCGAGGTGCTCCGCTGCTCTGCAACACGCCTCAGCTTTCCCACAGATCATAAAATCTGTCCGATGCCGGGGGTTTGGAATTTTGTTGGATGGGAGCGTGGGCGCTGAGGGGGCCACACTTCACCCCCACCGCAACACACACAGGCTCCGTGCGATCCGCCCTTGCGCCTGGAAATGTGACTCATTTGCTGAGTCACTGTTTCTATTGTTCGGTGTTTTGTTAATATTTTTTTGAGGTGGGGTGGGGGGGTGTGTTAAATAGAATTAGCGCATTCTGCAGGAAAGAAAATGATCTTTTAGCGTGGAGAAGTGAGGGATCAGAGCGCGTCCCCGCTGACAGGCACATTATCGCTGCGTGGAGGGGCCCGGCGTGCTGCTGGCCTTGACTGGGAAAGAGGCTTACACTCCAAGAACTACTTAGGGGGCCCCTCGGTGATAAGCTGCTAATAATTCCTGCAGTCCCCCTTTAAAAAAAGGAGCAACACAAAAGAAGACAAAGTGATGACGGCAGGGTGGAAACTAATGCATCATACTGGGGAAGCATGAAGTGGAGCTGCGGCGGAGCTGGGACCGGACCGCCGGGCCAGGCCTCGGACCGCCGGGCCAGGCTTCGGGGATCCGATGGATCCATGGGATGGGCCCCCATTAGGGCCAAAAACAGGAGATTCAGGACATATCTTGGTGGCCCAGCCTTTTTCTGTCATACTGGAACCAGTCAACCATGAGTAATTAT
>NC_079529.1:12852655-13035155 GCF_003711565.1 Takifugu flavidus
AAGCCTGTGTGTGTGTGTGGTGTGTGTGTGTGTGTGTGTGTGTGTGTGTGTGTGTGTGTGTGTGTGTGTGTGTGTGTGTGTGTGTGTTAGAGAGAGATAATTCAGTGCGTCCATATTGAAGCGTGTATATTATAAATTGGTATTTGTCTCCCTCTATTGGACATATTTAGTAAGAGCACGTTAAGACGCCGATGGTTATTTTCTTCTGAAAAGTTTTTTAGTCAGTTTTAAGCTCATTTATATG
This sequence comes from Takifugu flavidus, assembly GCF_003711565.1. NCBI lineage: Eukaryota > Metazoa > Chordata > Actinopteri > Tetraodontiformes > Tetraodontidae > Takifugu > Takifugu flavidus. The sequence continues at coordinate 12,852,900 of NC_079529.1, forward strand.
GTCAGATTAGTGTTTTACTGTCCAATAAAATGATAAATATGAAGGTGTAAATGGAAGATTTTTATTGCCAATTTAAGTTGTGGGTTGTTTTTTAAATAGATTTTGAGAATTACACTACATGTGTGTTTATGTCATGTTAGAATTATTTTTCCTGAGGTTTGACTTATATTTAAAGAACAGAATTATTTGATGGCTGCTCACCAGGCCAGGTCCAAATGTCCAACATAATGTCCAGTGGCACAAACTGCTCATTTTGACCGATTGGATGCGTTGTCTTAAACAGGCGTCTGTCAGTCAGCGGCAGAACCTGATGATCCAGATGTTGGCTACAGTCAAATCCTCCTCATTTGTCCAATAAAACCCTCAGATTAATTTCATTCAGGCCAGAAACATTTTAACGGTTCTGCAAAGGAAGCGTTTGTGCCCAGATGGGACAGGAGGTTTGGCCTAATCGTTATCACCCAAGATCCCAACAGGGTGAGATCTTCTGCAATCAGGAGCACCTGATTCAGCACCAGCAACGAAACTTTCCCTCCTGGAGAATCGACACATCAGAGGCTCCATTCCCTCCCAGTCAGGGATCCGGTTAGCTCTCCTGCTGAGGCTCCTCTTCCTAATTCCCACAGATCCAGTTGGGCAGATTTTCCTGCCTGTTTCAGATGTTGGAGTCGCCGCTGCCAAAGCCGGTTATGTTTCACAAGTTATCCTCAAGCAGAGTAAAGAGATCCGATCACATGACCAGTAATCCACTGGCTTCAAGGTGAGTTGAGATCCACAACAAAGAGAGCGAGAACCAGTGTTGATTTCAGAAAACCCACCAGCAGCATCCCGAAGGCTGCGGATCGCCGCCTTCTGCAGGATTATTATTCCATTTGACAAGATATCTGCCAGGCAGACGGCTCCTGTCATTAATCCATGAGTAATCAACTACGCCGGGGATTATGGTATGTTTCTGAAAGGTATTGGTCACAGTGGAAGGTCTCACACGGCCTAATGGGATTAATGTGTGGTTAGCTGCACGCGTCAGAGTGTCTCGTTACCGACATGGTGAGAAGAACATCAGCACATGACAAAAGTGAAGAATTTAGGAGATAATGGATTTCCAAGGCTGCGCGCCAACCTGTTTAATTAATCCCGTTAGCAGTTAACAATTCCTCCGTCAGCTCGTCTGTCTGTACGTCTGCTGCGCGGAGCCCTGATGGATTCACAGCATTTCAGCTAAGACTCCCATTTAGGACGGATTAATAGAATTAGAGATGAATGAAGTAAACATGTCAGATCTGACAGAAGAAGCTGGAGACCGTTGGTTTGTCACCCGTCTCACTCTCACATCAACATTTATTCAAGAAAAAACAAAGAAAAGGTGACAAATGAGCTGTTTTGAAGCGAGCGGGACTAATTCCATGTCCATTACATTTACACACCATCAAGATGTTTCCTATTGTTTCCTGATCAGGAGATACATTTAGAAGCACGATACCATCAGAGAGCAGCAGAACATGCAGAGCTCAGCTGCCTTAAAGACTCCTCCTGATCTCTGGGTTGATCCTCACGGTTTGGAACTAGACGAGAGAACCTCATCTGGCCTTTTTAAGCAGCCTGGCGGATTCTGAACATCAGGTAGAATCTTTGAGGAGCATGAAAATGATGGAGGACATTTGAGATTCCATCCTGGCAGGTTCCACTTGATGCTGTGAGATGTAATAACACAACACACCAATTTAAACACCAATATAAACATATAGAAAATGAGCCCAGCTTGATCCTGAAGACTGGGGGGAAGGACGTTCAGGCGGGTGTCAGATGGTTCTTTTAAAGTTCATGAATGAAAGCTGGCTCCAGTCAGGCCAAAATAGCTGCATAGAGTTTACAAGGAAGGAAGGAAGGAAGGAATGAAGGAAGGAAAGGTGTTACATGGCCTTTATTTCCTTGAGAAGCCTGCAGAAACTGTCCACACAGACCTCCCCGGCTTCATGTTCAGCTGACGCGAGTTTCCAGACCTCCTCAAACGTCTCCTCAGAAAGATCCAAACCAACGAAGATCTGGCTCAGCTGTGAAGGAGCAGAAACAAGAATAAAGACCAGAGTTCTGGTGCCTTAGAGAAGGTGCTGATCCAGTAAACGTGTCTCCAGCGCTGCTGCCTGGCCCGGTGCCTCGCTCTCATCCCGGGGTCAACAACCAATGATCTCAAAGGTGACACAAGGTCACAAGGTTGAAGGTCCTTCTGCTGGGACACGGAGCTGAGAGGCGCCACCATCACGGAGGGCGAGAGAGAGAGAGACCGGTGGGTAACAGCCAGGGAGAGACCAGACGCCAGGAGCAACTCTACCTCCTTCCTGCTGCGAGGACACAGAAGCTGCTCCTCATCGACACCGTAAAGGTCATAAACCGACGGGCGGAGGAGCTCCGAAGCCGTGGCCGCGTCGCCGTAGTTGGTGGAGTCGCCCACCCTCTTGACACGGGGGACTGGGAGGTCGGTGCGAACGGTTGGAATCCCGTAGGTGCAGCTGTCTGTGGGGAGTTATCAGGAGAGCAGAACCTGAAGGAGAGCTGAGAAGGAAAGATCTCCAGCAGAGCAGCTTGTTTTCAACTGCAGCTCTCGTTCAGCCCAGCAGGTGTTGAGATCTTCTCAGGACGGCCAGGAGGTGCTGGACACACACGACGTGCAGCACCTCCTGCAGGTGGCACCGTGAGATCTTTGACCCGTGGTGGTCACAGATCAGCTCGGCTCGTTACTTACCGGATGCACGCGACTCGCCCCTGAGTCCGATGACAGAAGACATGGTCCTGAACTGGTCTGGGTCCGCCTGCTGCTTCACGAGCGTCCTGACAGATTTGAGCGAGCCTGCTGGGTTAACGGGCTCCAGGTCTTCAGGTTTAACCAGGGCCTGGCCAGGAGGAGGCTGAGGTTCTTCTCGGTCGGCTGAAGCTGTGCTGCTCGGACGCTCTGCGAAGACAAAGGAAACAGGAAGTCTTCCATGTTCAAAGTCCACATCAAACCCTCCCCTAAAATCTTCACTGAGTCATGTGAACAATACTGAAGTTCTTGAACATTCTCTTGCTCAGACATCTGTGACCAAAAGTGACAGTAGAGGAGCAGACGCACGCTCCAACATAGGAGAGCCCGCCCCTCAGGACAGGACCCGTCCACTTACACCAGCAGGATGAGGGACACTCCTCTGAAGACAACAATGGTCATCTCACAAGAAAGAAGCCATCCCAGCTCTATCTGTGGGCCACCAGTGACTCTGACCAGGAGGGTCCTCAGGGGACCAGGAGGATCCTCAGGGGACCAGAAGGGTCCTCAGGGGACATGGGAATCGGATTCCCCCCAGTTAGTTTAGAGATGAAGAGGCCTCTGGGTTAAGAGGACAGACGTCTTCATGAAAAGTCCAGCTGACCTGTTTTAAGCCGAAGGAGAGAGTTCTTTTCCCAGCAACACATTTACAGGCGGAGACGGTTCAGGGGTCAGAACTTCATCAGAGTGGATGAAGTTCTGACTAATCTGTGGCTCCTCCATCTCACCGACCTCTGGTCAGAGCGCGCTCCTCCTGGCTGTTGATGGGCATCATGTCCTTCCAGCTGAGGAAATTAGCAAACTCCACAAAGTTGATGAGTCCGTCTCCGTCAGTGTCACAGTAGTCCATCAGGTCGTCCAGAACCGGTCCGCTGACGTGCAGCTGGAACTGATGGCACACTGCCTGCAGGTCCTCCTTGTCAATAAATCCTTGTCCTTTCTGGGAGGAATTAAGACAAAATTAGAAGAGCTGATGATTCCATAATAATAGAAAACACATTTGGTTCCACACTTGAGCTAAACTGGTTAGAGGACATGGACAGAGTGGACAGAGAGGGCTGGGCCACCGAAGAGGACAGGAACAGAACCTCTTAACCTCATCAGTCTAGCTTCAAAGGTTGTGGTGGACAAAAGCAGGACAGATCTGAAGGTTTGCTGGAACCTTTAGAAGATCTAAATATCTACAGAACTGAGTGAGAAGAGCAGCCGATGGCTCCAAACCACCACTAGAGGGCAGTGGTCCAAGTACAGGATGAAGCTAACAGGACCGTACGAATCATGACTGTATCTCAGCGGGTACGTTTTCAGGACTACTTTAAAGACAAAGACACTGAGAAAAGTCCCCGGTCATCAGAACTTAATGATCATGAAGGAGCATGTGGACTAGAATGGAGCTAGCCCATTAGCCGACCTAAAAGCACGTCGTAAATCCTTGAATCGATGCTGTGGCAGAGAGGAAGCTAATGTAGTGAGACTAGCAGGAAGTCTTGTGAGTGTCCCTGGAACAAGCTGGGTCAAGGGATTCTGGTCCAGCTGGAGACGGAGGAAGAGTCACCGGCTTCAAACAGAGTGTGCTTTAATGAGTTAGGTCAAATGAGCGATTAGTGTTGGTCAGGGTTCAAAGGACTGTTCTCCTGACCTCGTGGTCAGTGAGGACCAGTCAGAACATCTCGCTCCTCTTTATCCATACAGCAATAGTGACGCCCAGCTTGTTCTATTTTATCTTCTACCACCGTGTCCCTCCTTCAGACGTGTCCAAACCATCTCAGTGGGAAAACCCGCAACCTAAACTCAGGTAATACTGTCGACAAACCCCAGAAAGGCGCGCTAACCTGCTGACCTCTGACCCCACTGACCCGCTCAGCTCTTTATAGCTGTGCACTAACCTGCTGACCTCTGACCCCAGTGACCTGCTCAGCTCTTTATAGCTGTGCACTGACCTCTGACCCCACTGACCCGCTCAGCTCTTCATAGCTGTGCACTAACCTGCTGACCTCTGACCCCACTGACCCGCTCAGCTCTTTATAGCTGTGTACTGACCTCTGACCCCACTGACCCACTCAGCTCTTCACAGCTGTGTACTGACCTCTGACCCCACTGACCCGCTCAGCTCCTCATAGCTGTGCACTAACTGCTGACCTCTGACCCCACTGACCTGCTCAGCTCTTTATAGCTGTGCACTAACCTGCTGATCTCTGACCCCACTGACCCGCTCAGCTCTTCACAGCTGTGTACTGACCTCTGACCCCACTGACCCGCTCAGCTCTTCACAGCTGTGTACTGACCTCTGACCCCACTGACCCACTCAGCTCTTCACAGCTGTGTACTGACCTCTGACCCCACTGACCCGCTCAGCTCTTATAGCTGTGCACTGACCTCTGACCCACTCAGCTCTTCACAGCTGTGTACTGACCTCTGACCCACTGACCTGCTCAGCTCTTCATAGCTGTGCACTACCTGCTGACCTCTGACCCCACTGACCTGCTCAACTCTTCATAGCTGTGCACTACCTGCTGACCTCTGACCCCACTGACCAACTCAGCTCCTACACTGACAGCTTGTTTCAGGTAATGTATTTGCATGATTGACGTCTGTCCTCTGACTGTCCTCTGACTGTCCTCTGACTGTCCTCTGACTGTCCTCCTCCTTCTCCTCCTTCTCTACCCAGCTGGCCATCAGCAGGAGGGAGTTTGAGGGTGAAGGAGCTTCTCCTTCCACCAGAGGGTGACCGAGGACAATGGCTGCCTGAAGGACAGACGATAAATGTCTAAATGTGTCCAGGGAGATGAGACGGTTCCCACCCTGTCATAGTGTGTGAACGCCTGCAGCAGTGAGCTGAACCTGGAGAAGTTGGCCATCTTCAGCCGGTTCTGCAGTGAATGGAACGGCCGGCGCCGCCTGTCTCTGGACCCGTCCCACTCTGCAGGCTCAGCGGGACCTGTGCAGGACATGGACAGCTGAGACGTGGCCGAACCCACGCTAACACAGGTCTGCAACAGCCGTGAGGACCCAACTACCATATTTATTTGGAGAGGGATTTCCACACGAGTGCTCCACTGGAAATGTGTCTTTATTCCTGGAAAGACAGGATGAATGAGAGACGGAGGACGGAGGCAAACACAGGCTGAGCTGGACAAGCAGGCAGAAGCTCACTGGTTGGTGTCCTTCACTCCCAGCTGCACAGCCAAACGGTCTCTACTTCCAGATCTCCTCCAAACAGGATCCCTACTGGAAAACCTTCAAAGAACAACAAAAGGCCCTGAACAGACGCGGTGTTTGATATTCAAACAACATTGCTATGCTACTGAGGACCTTCTCTTGACTACCTAGTAGTCTGTGGTGCTTTGGACCTCCATGAAAGTCTGAGTGACACTGACGTGGAACGTACCTCTCTGTCTCGCCCAGCCACCGGAGCGTCCTGGCCACATTCCGACCATCGTGGAAATGGGGCGTGTGCTTCCCAGACCTGCTGGGTGTGTTGGTGGGAGCCCAGTGGAGCTTCCTGTCAGCCTGCTCACCTGGAGGATTCATTCACAGCCGATCCCTTCAAAATGGCCGAAAACCCAAACAAACAGACCAGCACAGAACACACAAAACGTCAAGATTGTCGCGCTTACGTGCGCAAGTGTCCTCGGGTTTCCCGTCCATGTCTTCTGCTGCCGTTGCCTCTTCGATGAGCTCAGACCGGGTCGCTCTGCAGATTAGAACCAGGATTGTGAGGACACTTATGAGACCAGTCTCACCTGTCGCTGCTGCAGCACGCAGGTGAGGTGATGCTGGTCATGTGACCAGTCGGGGTTCTGTTTGTTTCTTTTGTTTACGTTGAAACGGGGGGGTTCAGTCCAACATGGATCGTTTAAAAATGGACAGGACACCTTCATTTGTCCCCTGTCCAACGTGTGAGGAGATTTCAAGCATGTGATGCACCTGTGAATGTAATTAAGACCCAACTGTGGCTGCTGTGGAAACACAGTAAGCATACTGGAAACCAGTTAAAACACAGGTTGTCTCAACCTTTGACCTGTGTCCCACTGGTCCTAGAGACAGGAAGAGTAGGGAGTTGGACTCTGAAGGCTACAGGTCCCCTTCAGGAGGTCTTTGTGTCCACTGTGTGATGTCATCAAGACGTTAGAGGTTGGGTCAGAAGAGTGGAGATTGTTTGAATGGTGGATAAAGAACCTGGATCTTCTTCCATCAGACACTGTGTCCAACAGTGTCCACTCACACTTTCCATCATGACCCCGGGGGACGCCCCGGCTGACAAGACGGGGACAGACCGCGTCCCTTCAGCCGCATACAGTGGAGGGACGAGACGTTTGGACGTCACGCCACGACGTTTGGACGCCATGAAATCTGATGATTGGCAAAAGATTCTAAAGCACATCGCTGGGTCACAAAGCTGCCTCTCCTCTGGAGCTCACTGGTCCTCCAGCAACACACACACGCACACGCACGCTCACGCACACACTCTTATAGAATTTAGGTGACTCACCTCTGGGATTCCCGATAGTTTGAGGAGTTCTTGTTAGTTTCAGATTACTAGAAATAAACCAGCCCCGAGAAACAAGTGACGCATTGGTTTGAGTCCCGTTGCCCGGCAACAGCAGTCGTCTCATTCGGGAACTGGCACCGGAAATGGCAGAAATGAACAAATAAAAATGTGTTTCGGTCGTTTTATTGGAGCAATTACTCAGCGAAGTGGCAAACACGTTTCTGGCAACGACATGAAAATAATAATAATAAATTAAATAAAGATCTCTTGGACTTGATTCCCTCGACAGATCTGAGATCGATCCCGACACGTATTTCAAATGCGGCGCCCATAAACTCGATTGTACCGTCCTAAATCACCATAAACTCTGTGTCTTGGGCACACAAAAGTTGAGGAAAACCGCATTCGCCTGAGGAAAAAAAAACATGTCATTAATCTGCTTTTGGAGGTGTTTTAGACCCGCAGGTATATCCCGGGGCTGTGTGATGAAAGTCCCCCTGAAAGGGCTCAATAAAGCCGATGTTAGCGGTGGGATCGGCTCCGCGGTCGGAGCTCATCTGTCATCAGCGGCCAAAAAGGAAGTTGGAAGAGGGAGAGAAGCAGCGCCAGCTTTATGAACTCTACCCGCACCGGCAGCGGCCAAAGGTAGTCGGTCCACTGGGCAGAGCCGCCAGCATTATCCTGGAGAAGACAGCCATATTAAGCAAGCTGGTTTGTTTGCGGTGAGTGCTTGTGCTTAGTTTTAGCCAGCTTGAGGACTCTTGGACGGGCTCCTCGCAACAAGGGAACGCTCCCTGCGTTAGCCTGCGAGCTAGCTAGTGTTGTTTAGCCAGGAGCGACAGGCCCCGCTCGTTAGCCTCCACCGGCAGACACAGCAGAAAGGACGTTTAATTCCATTTACACGTCATTGTTCGTCCGTTTTTACGCCACCGAGATGCTCATCGTTCTCTTATCCACTCAACTATAAGGCCGATTCTTGGTTTTAGTGCCGCGCAGTTAGGGTTAGCTGGATGTGACAGGCTGTACACACCCAAAAGTGCCCGAGCCGAACCTCAGCAACGTAACACCGGTTTCGCAACTGGTAACTGCGCGGTTGGTGTTTACGACAACAACCCGGGTGGGATCTTATTCCCCGCAGTGGAATAATCGGCTGTCTGGGCTTTTTAAGGGCTAACGGGAGCAAGCAGGTAGCATGTTGCTAATGCTGGCTGGTATTGCTTTGCTAACTCACTCAGTCAACAACAGAAAAAGGTTAAACGCGAGTATCTGTGACGCAACGTGAGTTGACGGTAATTATTGTTGGACTGGTGACATGTGTTTAGTGAGCAGGGGTGATAAAAGTGCTGGTTCTAAGAGGGTAAACCTTGGGGTTTCACGTCAGCTCATCTGACAGGAAACCATCGGTGTCCCAACACTGGAACCTGCTAATCCCTCCTGGTGGCCTCATTCACCTTCAGAACAGCAGGTTCGGAGTTTCTAATGATACATTTCACCTCCCACGGTGACTGTTCCCACCAGGAACTGCAGGAGAACGCTGACCCCCTTCCCAAAGGGAACGGTGGGACACGGTAGTCTTGTTTCTCTCAGGAAGAAAATGGAGCCGTGCATCTTTTGGTCAGGCTTGTGTTGGAATGCTGCAGGCTGCACCTGCTCAGGTAGTTCTGAGACCACCCAACGGCTGTTCCACAAGGGAATGACGTTTTTCTGGCGGTGACATTTGCGCCGAGTCGGCAGGAGCTGTGAAGCCAATATTCTTCCTGTCATCTGGTTCAGGGTCTATCTGTGATGCACCTGTGTTTGAATGTGACTGTAACCTTTGTCCTGTTCTCTTTCTCCTGTTTAGGTCATTTTGGGGTTTGCTTTTCTTTTGTTTTGCTTTCCAGTAAGTCACCTGTAGACGACCGACTGGGTAGCGGGACATGGCCGGAAGAGGCGGAGCTACGCGACCCAACGGGCCGAACGCAGGCAACAAGATCTGCCAGTTCAAACTTGTCCTCTTAGGAGAGTCGGCTGTGGGGAAGTCGAGTCTTGTGCTTCGTTTTGTGAAGGGACAGTTCCATGAATTCCAGGAGAGCACCATCGGAGGTTTGTGTCTCCACTGTTGACCTCTTTTCCGTAAAAGCCTGCAGGTGACGCGACTAACACAGCAGCGCCACACCCAGATGTTGGGAAGTGGTCCAGGTCCGTTGTGAGCACGTTGTCGGCTGGTTTGAGCCCCGTGAGCAGGCCCAGATCAATGAAATGAAGTGAAAGACGGTTCCTGCTCGCTCTCTTCATGCTCTCTTCACTCTGGAAAACATGTTGTTGGTGTTCCACCTGTATTTGCGCACGGTTTCACTCAGAGCCCTGCTCTTGTGTCCACAGCTGCCTTCCTGACTCAGACCGTCTGTCTGGATGACACAACAGTCAAATTTGAGATCTGGGACACCGCTGGTCAGGAGCGCTACCACAGTCTGGCTCCCATGTACTACAGAGGTGCTCAGGCAGCCATAGTGGTGTATGATATAACCAATGAGGTGAGTCCTGGATACAGGTGACCCCCCCAACCAATGATGTCAGGGCTGGGGTGAGAGTAGGGGCTGATAATACCTGGACAACACATAGCATAGAGGATGGTTAATCCTCCTCCTCCTCTCACACACACACACACACACATGAGGATCTCATTGTTATTGATCAGTGTCGCAGCGTGATGGTTCTTGGTTTGGCAGGAGTCGTTCGTGCGGGCGAAGAACTGGGTCAAAGAGCTTCAGAGACAAGCCAGCCCCAACATCGTAATAGCTCTGGCAGGGAACAAGGCGGACCTGGCCAACAAGAGAGCGCTGGACTTCCAGGTAGGGTCACCTCCGGAGTCACTCTCCAGGTTCAACCGTGGCCACTAATGACGTCTCCTCCTGCAGGATGCACAGTCGTACGCAGATGACAACAGCTTACTCTTCATGGAAACGTCAGCCAAGACCTCTATGAATGTCAACGAGATCTTCATGGCCATCGGTAAGCTCGGCGGGTGGGTTAGGGTGGGCTCAGCAGGGATGAGGCTTTGTCCGAATCAATACTGGCTGGAAATGAATTAAAATCAGTTCATGACTCGGTGGTTTGAGCCGCTCTACTGCGGCCGCATCGGTCTCCAAAGATCAGCGTGACGGAGGGCAGGGAGAACAGAGACAGATGGAGAGAACCTGATCAGCAGAGACGAAGAGCTGCGCCACCCTAATCTGATTAAATCAGCCTCCTTTGAGCGTTCTGTCACTGTTGTTCAGAAGTGTCAAGATTCTGGCACTCGGTGGGTGTGGCCTCAGCGATCATGGGCGTGGCCTCACGGACAATGGGAGTGGTCTCTGTCAGGATCTGCACTTCCCAGTAGTCAGGACACACGTGTGCCTGACATCTCTGGTGTGTGAGTAATCTGAACACACACCCAGGACTGTGAGGTTGTGTGTTGCAGACACACTTTAACCCCTCTGAATTTCTGGATAGATTTAAGTCACGTATGTGTGAGGACTGAATCGCTTCCCCTCTGGACACTGTCAGCGGTGACCCGGTAAAGACACGAGCTGTCCTCAGCATCACCTCTGTCTCTCTGTCTGTCCGTCTGCCTCCTTGATTGAGGGACACTGAACATGGAGGTTAACTTGTCCATGTTGGTGCTGTAACAACGCAGCCATTTCCTGCGTTTTCCCTTTTCCGTGGACGTGGTTGTGAAAGCGGTCTCACCACCGGCGGGCGGGTGACCAAAGTTAACCGTGGATGTTGACCCAGCGGTCAAAGCCGAGCTGCTCTGGATCCTGATGTTTGCTTGTTTCACCGCAGCAAAGAAACTACCCAAGAACGAGCCTCAGGCGGCCGGCGCCAACAGCGGGCGGAATCGGGGAGTGGACTTGACAGAGACGGCTCAGCCGACCAGCCGCACCTGCTGCAATAACTGATCCGGCTCCTGCTCCTCACCCCCCCCACACGTGCACCCCTCCTTCTGTCTCCTCCTCAGCTGAACTACATCTAGACATCGGGCTCGTCGGCTCCCTAATGTCAGAACTTCCTGTCAACCTCACTCCCCTGGAAACGGCTAAAAGACTCTGTATAGCTGCATTTCTAATACCTTTTTGTTCATATTCTTTTTATTGTATTTTTTTAAGACTTGTATAATGGATGCATGTATCACTACGACGCCTAAACCCCCACCCCCCCTTTTTATTTCCCAAACCCTGTTTTAGAAGGTGAGTGAGAGGTCTGCAGAGGTGTGGCTGTGTTGTGTGTAGTCTACTGATGAGAAGGTGAGCTTCAGGCCAACGGGGGCTCAGTCAGAACCCGACCGGATCTCCGAGACGACCCACCCGACGTCTTCGTCAGCCCCCCCGAAGGAGAAAAGCTGCTGCCCGATTTAAACACGACGATCAGCAAATGTGTCTGAGCCTTTTTAAGAAAGTCCACCCAGGTTCCAGATCTGGCCTGCTGAACCCTTGAGACCCAGATGGTGTGTGTGTGTGTGTGTGTGTGTGTGTCGGGGAAGGGGGGGCGACAGCGCTTTGCTTTTAAGACTCCACAAGTCAGCAGGCAAACGATGATTATTACCATCAACCGTGTCTATGGAACAGGAAGTCTAATGGTGGCGGGTGCCATGTCGTGGTCGTCTTCTCTTTTAGCGTAGCTTGCACAGCTCCTGAGCTCCACAGGTTCTTGTATAGATTCTGAACAAGTGTACCGTTCACTATAGGTCTGCTCTTCCTTTTGAAGCCCTCCTCCTTGGCCTTGTCCCGGAGAGGTCAGATGTAAAGCATTGGTGGTGTGTGTAGGTGTGTGTAGTGTTATTAACAGTCCCTCTCTCTTCTCAGCAGTTATCCACGCTCATGTTTGAATGAACCTTCATCACGTCGCACAGTGTTCATGTTTGAGTTCATGGCTGCCCCCAGGTTTTATATGACCCACTGTAATGGACTTGCTAACCTCTGGCTAGAAGCAGGTAGCATTATTAACTTTACTGGTGGTCTCTTCCAGCTCATTGAATTTTAATGATGTAAAACAGCGTTACTAGTGACGGGCTGATCAGTTTTAGTGTCTGATTATGACTTAATTAATTCAATAAAGAGGTCTCTGGTATGACTCCTGGACTCCCATCTGTCGGTGGCACCACAAGGAAGAACGTATATCATCAGATATGAAGGTGGCTTCAAGTTATTTGAAATTAGCCTCATATAACCAAGAAGTTCAACTAAGCCACTGTCCAATCCCACAGAAGCTCACCAGGATTGGTAGATACTGGGAGGATACCAGTAAGTCCGTCCCTGCGGGATTGACCCGATCATTTGTTAACGGTTTCCTTCAGGTTTCTGAAGGAAACTGGCCACAAACATCGCCGGTCTGACGCTCTAAATGGGTTAGTGACAAAGGTGAAGGTGGGAGAATCTTTGTTCCAGTCCAACAGACTGATGTTACTCTGGTCCGGGAAGGGACCAAGTCCAGCCTGTTTGCTGTCAGGACAAATTGGGCTTCCAGCTGACATGCTGTGGTAAGAACGTGGCCGTGCACGTCACAGTGTCACGGTGTCTCGTCGTGTCCACGCCGCCTGACTGAAGTTCTCCAGAAACTGCTCGTGTCTCTTTCAACAGGTTGTCAGCAGGCAGCAGTTCACCGTGTGGCCAGGTGGGGGCAGCACTGCACCGCCATCAGACCCTGAATTCACCTCACATTTATTCAGATTAAAGTCATGTCTATCATCATCATCATCATCATCATCATCAACAACGTTTATTTTGGAATCAAAAACACTGAAAACACACAAAAAAGAATAAACCGACATTAAACAATGAGTCACTAATCAATCACAAAGGCAGAAACCTGTGGACCTTCACACAGACCTGCTGCGATCTCCACACTTTCATCTGTCCCAGTCCTCACTGTTTACCATGGGTTGTCACCACGGCAACGGCTCATGACAGCTGTTACTCTGCTGGATGGAAACAATCGTGGACAGCTGTGATCTGATCCTCTCCTGATGGCAGAACTTTACTGTTGATCTCCTGATTCTGCACTTGGTCCACCAGCTGCAAGGTGACGAAGAACGGGTTACCATGGTGACGGAGCGCAGCAGACCTCCTGTATCTCACTGCGGCCATTCTTATTTACATCAAAGGTCCTTGCAATAGCTGCCCGTGAACCCCTGAGGTTGGGTTGTGTTGCAGACCTCAAACGTGGGAGCTCACAGCTCTGGAGATGATCTGCTCAGTTAACAGAAGCTGGACCATCAACTCGTTTAAAGACAAATGCTTAAAGTAATAATGGCTCATTCGACTTGCTGTGTGAATGTAAACAAGACAATCGATTCAGCTTCGGGCCGAGCTGCCTCAGGGTTCCTGCAGATGGGATCTTGTGGTAAATTAGGAGAACATTTCTTCTCTTCTTCACTCATTTTGCTCCCACGTGAATCCCTGATTAAGTCACCGGCTTCTACGCAGCAGCTACAGCAACCCAGAAAGGTCAAAACACTCATTTAGGTCACATCGGCGTTGCGTGTTCTCTCGTTCCCAGCCGCGTTCTGGCCTTTCCCGTCTGTCCCACACACTGTGCGTCGACTTCTGCTCTGCTTTTAAATGTTAGCGCTAATCTGGCTCAGGCACCACCGATGTCTGCTACAGACCTGAGTTGTGCTGCTCTGCTCTACGTCGACGAGCATCCCTCACTGATCACGCCAATGACGTGCAGGAAGCGTTTCAGCCTGTCGGGATCATTTAAAGATCAGCCCAACAGGTCCTGAAGGCCTGAACTGGTTGTAGCTTCGGTGGTGTCGTATTTTGGTGGAAACTGATCGTATCTGCTGGGTTGTCATCGACTTATCCACCAGACAGACTTTATTATGGTGATTATCTGTTGCATGGTTGCGTTTTGCGTTCAGAAACACACTTTTCTCCTGCTTCAGCCAGCAGATCGGAGCCCGATGCATGCTTAAGAGTCAACATCACAGCGCTCCACCATCCAAACTAGCTAAAACAAGCTCCTGAGCAGCAGATCAAAACCAGTCTTTAAGCTTTATTTTCCACTCTTGCAGAGCTCCAGGACGCTCTGCTGCTCTCCTGCTGGGCGACATACTTTGGCTGGGATGTGTTTTTGTCTCGGGGTCGAGCCTCGAGCCTCTGATGATAGATGAGCCTAGCGCTGTCATGAATCCTCCTTTGCTGTCCTTGAAATTTATGGCCCCTCACAAAAGCGCCTGCACGCCGGCGGCCGCGCCCTGCCTGCGTGTTTACAGCCCGCCGCTAACGTGACTGACGTGTGCTCGGACCCACTCATAAACGACCCGGTAATGGATGATTATGGACAGGCGTGATGAGCGGTGATGCGGTGACCTCCGCATGAAGCGTCGCCTTCAACGCGGCCTGTAGGGGGCGCAGGACCGTCGAGCCGGCCGGTGACTCCTCTGTGAACCTCCTCGCCAGTTAAGCGTCCATCTGTCATTAGTGGAGTCTAAAAGCATCCTGTAAAAACAGGCCAGTAAAACCAGCAGGCTTTTAATGCAGGTGTGCTGTCAGAGGAGCAGACAGAACGGTGTTTGAGACTGATGGCTGCCCTGGAGAGACGCTCTTTTCTACGACTGAGCCTCCAGCTGAGGGAAAAACCTCTTAACGGACCAGATGCTGATCGGAACCTTTGCCACCGGGGCCGCCTGGACCTGCCTGGGCATGCTGGGAGCTCTGTCAGGGACTGCTGTGAGTCGGGTTCCTCGGGTCTTCCATCGGCAGAGAAGGAAATCTAGCAAAGTGACAAACTGCAGAGGTCCTCTATGTCTGCTGAACCAGCAGAACCTCACGTTAAACGTGACAGAAGCTGGGTCAGAAGGCCAGCAGGTTAATAGCGTCTACAGAGGTGATCAGCGGGGCAGGAATAAAGGGTGTGAATCTCTAACTGTCACAACAGGAAGCACCGAGATCCTGGCGTGAGCGGCTGCCTCACAAATGAATGAATCAGGTGATCGCAGCAGCTGTCAGACGTGTTGAACTTCTTCAGCCGTCCAGCCTGGGAGACCCGTGGTCTCGGGCAGTTCTGCTCTGTTTGTCTCTAATAACAGGTTCTGTCCCTTCACAAGGCCATCAGCTAGAAGGTCCTGACCTTCCCTTCATCTCTCAGGTGTTGCTGGCTCTGCTGCTGGGGCCCCTGCAGAGGAACCCTGTCTGAAAGTTACTAATCATCTCCTCAGAGCTGCAGACGACGCTCCTCCGTGCTGCCTTTGATGCAGCTCCACCCAGATTGATGGGACCGTCGTAACTCGTCCTTATCGGGACGTCTGGAAAGCTCTTTGAGGAGCCTCCGGTCGATCCAGAATCCTGCAGCTTTACTTCTGCCGGGCTTCGGCTGGATCAGCACGGATCACGTGACCCCTGTGCTGGCTTCTTCCCTTCAAACCCACAACAGTGGGTGAACAGATCAGCCACAGGTGAAACACCTTAAATGCTTTCAAGTGTCATTTAGCCGCTACTCAAGGTTTCATGATGGTCGTTGGTTGATGTTATTCTGCTCTCATCAGGGTTTCTCTGCAACCCCTGAAGAGCAGATAAAGAGGCTCCGCTGGCAGATCTTCGTGAGGGCCCACGTGCACGCCCACGGCCGTGCGTGTTGCCCTTGGACAGCAGCTGGGTGGAAAACTCCTTCCCTGGGTGACTGGCTGGATGAGCAGCGTTCATTTGTCAGGGATGCTGGAGATGGATGTCCTACAAACGAGGGGACGATGAACAAGCTTTACGCTACGTGGAAAAAATCTGAACCGAACAGCCGAGAGGGTTCTGGACTCGTGATTTATGGTGCTCATGGTCGGGCTCCCGCCAAGATACTGGGGCAGGATCTTTGTTGTCCCGCTGTTATGGAAGAGCGGCACCAAGATGTCAGGCATCATTCACGTCCCGAGGTGATGACGGGTCTTTTTGTCCTCCTGTCTCAAAGGAAATATTTACGAGGGGCTTCGTGCCGGCCAACTACGTGCACATAAAACGTAAATAAAGTCTTTCATGCAACGTCTAGCTAACTTAAAAACATAAAGCTAGCCACCAATAATGTAGGCTCGTGTCTTTGGTATAGAACCAATAACCTCTAGCGCCTGTTGCTAATGGAAACGTGGTCTTGTTACAGGCCACAGAGCATCTCTGACGTATTAAGCTAATTTATTCCATCTTAATTCTAACTGTAAGTCTAATGCGTCTCGTTCACCTGTGTCACAACCTTCCCCCTCTATCTTTACATCCGTCTCTCCATCCATCCGTCTTCCAGCTGTTTATCTGGGTCTGGGTCACGGGGGGAGCAGCCTCTGAGGGACATTCTTCCTCCAGGGAAACCCGAAGGCGTTCCCAGGCCAGCTGAGGGACATCATCTGTCCACCGTGTCCTAGTTCTGCTCCCAGGCTCTCTTCTGGAGGGACACACCTTAAAGGTCCAGGAGGCCTCCTGATCTCTGAGGTTGAGCCCCTTCATCCAGCTCTCTCGTTCAGGAGTAACTAGAAGATGGTGCCCCCGGGGGGCAGGGGTTGACCTGCTTTAGATGTCCCAAAGCTGGACAGAGGGACGGACGGACAAATACCTGCGCTCATTTGACGCACTGTTGAAATCAGTCCTCCACGCGTGGCAAGGAGTGAACGTCCTGACGCACCACGCGGGACAAAAGCCAGAGATTTGACAAATTAAGAATAGCTTTATTTGAAATTGTTCCATTTATACACACTGACAACAGCACGCGACCCTCTGTGGCTCCTCAGGGGTGGAGACACGTCTGGTGGACACGTCTGTTTCCATTTAACCACAGACGGTAGAACTATAGAGAACAAAACAGGATCACTGACGTCGTCGGTCTCAGCATCTGTCGTGAGGAACCACACTGTAAATGGGTTTCTGGTGCAGGAACATATAGAGTTGTGAGGACATTAGCACACATTCAATTTTCACTCACACACACACACACACGACACCGTATCCATAGCACACATTCTAGCTTCTAATGTGGACGTCGATAGAGGAAGAGTTAAAGTGCAAACAGACGGGGAGGAGGACCTTCATCAGGAGCGTCACAGTCATCTTCCTCTAAAGCATCGTGATCCCTTCGTCAGTGGAAACGTTGCATGGTGGGATCATCTTCCTGCATAGTTCAGAGGATCAGTCTTATTATTGCAGTACCATGTAGGTCCATGTGTGGGGTCTGAGTAGCTGTCACTGGTTCCAGTATGGCATAGGAAACGGGAATACTGGGAACATTGTGCCTCGCAGCAGGCTGGTTTAGCTTTAAAGGTAGGAGGATCCACACGAGGAGAGGAACCCAGGACGATGGCGGTCCTGGGGTGGAGATGTCCTCCTTGGCCTAGACGATGGAGCATAACCTCCTGAGTCAAACTGGTCAGTATGGGGAGAATAAGACCTGTGGGTGGGAGGTCCTGACGGGCCCCGGGGCGGGCCGGAGCAGCGCCGCAGACAGGGTCTGCGTCTGAAAGAGGGCGGGGCTTGGCGCGGGGCTCGTGGCGTGGCCCGTGCGGTGCGTGACGGAGCCGCTCATGGCGGCGGCGGCCACCGCCATGGCGGCCAGGTGAGCGGGTAGGATCTGAGCGGGTAGCGGCTGACACTGAAGCTCTTTACCCAGCGTTAGCTTGATCTGACGGAGACACAGACGAAACACAGTCAACACAGACAAACGCAGGAGAACTGTAGGGACAACAGTTCCTGGAGCAGAGGCACCTTCGACAAACACCTGAGACATCGTCTGTGTCTGCAGGACGGCAGAGGTGGACAGAGAAAACACGTGATATCTTTTGGTTCCTGGAGCGTCAGCGAGCAAAAGAACCCTCTTTTCCTCTTCTTAGAACATTCCATGAGCTTTGGCAGACAAAATAAGCTGAATGTGAGCCTTTCCTCGCCACGTTAACGCTAGCTGAATGCTAACGCTAGCTAAATGCTAACGCTAGCTGAATGCTAACGCTAGCTGCACGTTAACGCTAGCTGCACGTTAGCTTTGGTCTCAGAAACGCTGCAGCTCTGAAGGTGCGTCACTTGGATTTGTGTTGACACGATAAGAGGACAGTCAAAGGGTTTAATGCGCTCTGCATCAGGCAGAAGCAGGCAGAGCAGAAACAGACAGTAAATGAGAGTAAAGAGCGTCTCGATGTATCCGTCTCTGAAAGGGACCAAAGAACCCACAACGAGGACAGAGCGGACACAGGTGACAGCAGGACTTGTGTAATAAGACGGGAGCCGCCAGCAGGCTGGACACTTACCGGCTGTTTGCTCTGGCCTTTCTGTGTTTTGGTGTAGGGGCTGTATTTTTGTTTGGCCGGTTTCCCCGCTGCTCTGTCTTTATGTCTCCGGCTGCTGATGTGCTGAAACGGAGACATCAGACAGTCATTTATCAGGCGATCTCAGCTGTCCACTGTTCCCAGTATCACCACTGGTCAGTGCCTTCCTCAGTAACACACATTCACATTCAGAGGAGCAGGATGTTCCACGTGGTTCTGGAGAGACAGTTATTGGGACCGTAACGACACTGACGTGGGACTAACAGGAAGTCCGTCTCCAGGGACGACCTTGATACACATTTACTGATGATTGGCGAATCAAGCTGGGAATGTAGGTTTGATAGCTGCTCTCCTAAATTACTGGTCAAGGGGCTGCGTTGATCTGGTCCCCATTCAAACCATCCAGTGACTTTATGGTTGGATTTATGAGGGACCAGCTGTGGTGCTGGAGCCCAGCGGAGCCAGGGAACACAAAACTGGAGGTCAGGTGGAGGAAAAACGTCAAAATGAAAAAAGCAAACAATTGCCAAATGGAATTTCTAACAATAGAACATTGGAGTTTGCTCTTCTCCTGCCTGAGTTTAGCCAGTCAGTTCAGGACTGGATGGGTTTGGAGAGGCAGGGGCCACCAGAACCCGGGACCCCCGTTCCTCCATCCCAGCCGCCTGGAGACGGGCGTGTGCATGTGCTGAGGGCAGCAGGGAGTGTGGCTTCATGTCCCTCCCCAGTGAGCTCCTCGTTATTCACGCTGGATTTTCCTGCACAGGTCTCGGCATGAGAACTCTACAGGAAGCCGGTCTATTTTCAGCGAGCTTCACAGGTAGTTTAGAGTAAATCCTGCCGTGACTGCATCAAACGCTACGAGGAAAGAAGATTTGAAGAACGCCCCAGAGCAACAGAGAGGACGTTTGTTCCAGGAGGACTCTCAGCAGAGCCCTCCAGGACGCTGGAAATCGATGGGAGGCTAACAGACTTGGCTCTTGCTAGCATTCTTCGCTAATCTGATTTCCTTCACATTAGCCAGCGACCACTTTCCTGACTTGGATCAGGAGGAGCTTTGTTGGCTTTAAATCTGGGACAGAAACCTTCATGTATGATAAATCTTGTTTGGTTTTTTTTAGATCAAATCCAGCTGAGTTTGTCCTCCTTACTGGGACACTTTAAGACATTTCTGCCATATTTCTCCTCCAGTTTTAAAGGCAGTGACTTGTGTTATTATCTGAAATGATTTTTGTTATTTATTCACTTGTTTGTTTGTTTGTTTGAGCCTTTCGGGAGCATTTTGAGAAGCTTCTGTCCTACCTGTTTTAGCTGAGTGTCTGAGTTGACGTGCACGTCGCACGTCTCACAGTAGAACGTCTTGTTCTGCAGACCGCTGCTTTTGGTGGATGGAGCCAGTTTACTTTTGACCCCCGTCCTGGGGAAGGACTTGATGGAGCCCACCCCGGTCCTGGCCCCAAGCATGGTCTTGTGCTTCGTACCTGCAGGTGAAGCACATTGAGGACACTGAGACGACGCCGGCCTTGTGTCCATCTTGGGTAAAATGGTTGATGGTTATTAAATGATCATAATTCTGTTTTCTCCTGCATTAATTGATGCGGATAATCAGGAATTAGCTTGTATGATGGTGATTGGGCACTTTTACGATGTTCTCAAAACAGCATCAACTCTATTGGTAATCTGGCTTTGTGTCTCCTGTGTCCACTTCTGGTTAGTGGTGTGTTTCATCTGTATTCAGCTTGTCTCGTGTCTTTGTGGGTTTTTCCCAGTGTGCTCTCATGTCCCCTACCCCTCTCTCTCTCCTGTCCCCTACCTCTCTCTCTCTCCTGTCCCCTCTCTCTCTTCCTCACCTGTCCCCTACCCCTCTCTCTCTCTCTCCCTGTCTCCTCTCTCTCTTTCCTGTCCTCTCTCCTACCCCTCTCTCTCCTCTCCTATCCCCCCTCTCTCTCCTCACCTGTCCCCTACCCCTCTCTCTCTCCTGTCCTCTCTCCCTCTCTCTCCTCTACCCCCCTCTCTCTCTCCTACCCCCCCCTCTCTCTTCCTCACCTGTCCCCCTTCTCACTCCCTCTCCTGTCCCCTACCTCCCTCTATCTCTCTCCTGTCCCCCCTCTCACTGCCTCTCCTGCTGTGTGTAATTGGCTCCGCCTCTTCCTGCAGGTATTTAGTCCCACTTCTGCCTCCTGTCTGTGCTGGACAGAGGCCTAAATGTCACCCTTGTGTGTTTTCCCCTCATCTTTTATGGACCTCCTGTACTACTGACTCTCCATGGAAGCTCCTGAAAGTTTCCTGGTGTTTTGTTCAGGTTTTATCTGATCTTAACGTTCTGGTGTTTTTGCAGGAATGAATTATACCAAAGGGACGTGCATATAGACCATCTTAAGCTGTCACTGTTTTTGCAGTTTAAGTGGAAGAACAGGCCACTAAAAACCACATTGAACACATTCTGCGTTAAATCAGCGGTGTTCCAGTTGCTATGGAAACGGCGCAGCAAGGCCACTAAATGTCTGGCAGGCTTTCAAAAGGATGCAAATACAATCATAAAAATGTACAAAGTAACAGTTTATATGAGAGGTTGTCAGGATCAATCAGCCTGATTATTAGAACACCAAGTGCTTATTATATATTTATTATTATAGAGTTTTTTTTCCTCAAGAAAATTGTAATTTAATGTGTATTTATGTGTTGGTAGTCACTTTACCGAGTACACTGTACAGCCAGGAGTTTAAAAAATAACTTTAGAACTTATCTAGCAACTTATAAATCAGGAGCGGTAAAAATTGGATATTGGATATATTTGATTTTGGACAGACTCAGTAAAAAGTCAATAAAATGAGTGTGATGTCTAGATACATTTAAATATATTGTAATGTCCCAAAGAAACCCGCGAGGGTTATCTGAAAGCCTTTAACCAGCCCCTAACCAATCGTTATGGTGTCAGACTCCTGGTCCAAGAGGAGCCGCCAGGCCACAGGCCTGGTCCTGTGTGTCCCCTTCTTGGCATTCCTTACTGAGACACAGCTATCAGGACAGGACACCAGTGTTGCCATGGCACCTGGTCTGTGGACAGTTGTGAAGTTGGATACCTGCAGTTCCCCAATCAATCAATAGGCTAATTGACCTTCAGGTTGATGGAACGACAGTAGAGCACTGATAAGGGCCAGCACCTCCTGTTTTATGACACAGTGGTAGCATGTCTCAGTAGGACGGTCAGCACTGTTGAATGTTCCTACTGAGACATGTTACCACCCTGTCTCTCTTTTCTGTGCCCCCTTGTTCATGATGGAGCCATGACAGGAGTCGTATCTGCTCAGGTTGTTGAGGGAGCTGAGATCAATGCAGAAAGAAAATTGCATACTTTATTTACTATATTTTTCCTGGAACCGCTACCATTGGGACGGCCAGAATGACTCCTGCCTGGTCAACAGCTGCTTACCTGACCAGGGGATTATGTCATGGTGTCAACCCATCAGTTTTTCTTCCATTTCTCTTTTACCAAAAAAGCCTTATTTGGAATCTAACATTGGCTCTTGGCAGTTGTTCACTGCTCTGGGTGGTAGCACCATCACAGCGTGATTGACAAGGCACCCTGAGGGAGGGTGGTTGACTCAGCTGGACCTCAGGGAGCTGAGGGTACCTTTCACTGTATCAATCACGCAGCCGAGTGCCTTGATGTCCATCCCCCAGGGCTGAGAAGGAGATGGACCCTTCCCCTCCCACCATGGGAGCTTGTTCCCCTGCCGGGATGTACTTTAACACCAGCAGGGAGAAGGAAGCTTTCACATCTGTTCGTCCACTGATGCCATGTTCTCCATCCCCACCACAGTTACTGGGACAAACTAGTCGTTTACCACCTGGGTTCGGCCCACGGCAGAACTCTCAGACTGTTTTTTTTACGTTGGTCCAGCCCAAGTAGTTTCTTTACTTGGTTTGGACAGAACAGAGGCTTCAGCTTCTTCCCCACGTCATCTCCCTCAAGTCAGATTTCAGCCCCAGCACCTTCCTGCTTCACTGCCCTCCTCCCATTTAATCCACATGGGGGTCCTTCACCCTCATGTTGCTCGTGTTGGCTCCTTACTGTACTGAGGCTATGTGTCTAAAAAAACATGTGAAAACTTGACGTCACTCAAAAGAAAACGTGTCAGCTGATCTACTAAGACTGGGCTGTCCAATTAGCACCTTAATGAATATGGAATAAGGGCACTTCTGCTCGGGGGCGCAAAATACTGTGAAAAATGAAAAATGTTAGCTTGCGCAGTACGGTTTACTAAACCAGGGGATGTGGTCGCGCACGTCTGAGGGGCAGGTGCAGCTCCTGTTTTCTTTGTTTTCCCAACAGCGTTTTCTTTGGCACAGATGTGGCTCCATGTCGCATGTTCTTTATGATGTTTAGATTTCTCTGGAGATTACTTGGGTGTTCATGCCTCTGAAAGCTCTTCTAACGCCGTTCGAATTTCTCTTTTGCGTTTTTCGCTCTTCCTCATTTGAATACTGCTCCTCACACCTTTAGCCATTTGCACAATTTTCTTTTCTATATCAGGGCCTTAATCAAAGTACACTATTTGGAGTGGATATGGGTTTTTGCCCCAGTTGATGGGAGAATGTCCTCCTCCTTACCACTAGGTGGCGATGTGAGCCTTTTCGGCGGGTTGTTACGACCCCCCGTTCTGTCTTTTCTTCTCTTCCGTCATGTATTTTAAAATCTTCAGCTCCTTCAGCTGGGTTAGCATGAGCACTCTCCCATCCAAAAATGAGCGTTCCTGGGAGCTTTGACCATGTTGCTGCTCAGGTAGTCCTTGATGTTTTTGGGTCATGCGCCGGGTGGGGGTGGGGTGTGGGGGGTTGTGGCGCATGTGCACATGTGTTGTGTAGTTGGACTCTGATTTAGGTGTATACACGTTAAAAATGATTTCCAATCACATTTATGTCTGATTGTGACAACACTGATAGTTGGACTAACATGTCTATTGCGTGTACAAAAACACGCTTAATCTGACTATCAAGACATTAATCCTGTTTTTTGGTTGCCTTGTAAACGTACTGACGCTCGAGCCTCCCTTTCACACACATTCCCAAACATCCAGAAAATTCCAGAACTGCCTGCTAGAACACATCCAAACCAAATAAACTTCAACAAATCCAAACCAGGTGTCCCACAGAAATGTGTTATATGCGACACTCTAAATAATGAAACTGGGACATTTTCATTGACTTTAATCCTTCCATATAAGGAACGTGCCCAGAACTATAAATATCAGTGATATCAACACATCGCTTCATCTGTGCATGTGAGCGCCCACGTGTCTCTTACCACTATTGTGGGCTTCCAGCTGTGATGCTGAGTTGACGGCCACCTTGCACAGCGAGCAGTAGAGCAGACGGCGAGCCTTTTCCTCCTCTGTTTCTGCGTCTGTGGCCACCTTAGCTTCAGGTTCCTGGTCTGGTTCCGATGGGAGCTCTGGGGGTCTCTCTTCCTCCGCTTCGCCTGTGGAAGGCTCTGAGCGTGGAGCTGATGTGGTGAGAGGAGAGGCCAGGGGCGCTGGCGTCGATGAGGTCATCGATGATGCAGGCGGTTGTACCTCTTTGGGCAGGAGTGAAAGGATAAACGGTGCAGATCCTGATGAATCTGCAGAAGCAAAACAACCAAATCTGAGGTTTTTTTTTTTTTTTTAAAGTGATGGAAAATAAATAAAGGTGAGAATCATAAAACTCAACATTTCATCAATAGGTGAGGAATTCTTGTAATGTAAAATAGTTTGACAGTTAAAAATCAAATGAACTAACAGAAGGGAATGAATATACAGACGGTCCAAGTGGCATCCTGTTATAGAACAGACTAATTCTAATCCACTGTCAGTGCATCGATACAAATTGCTGGTTTCTTGGACATTTTGGGAACAAAACAGCAGTGGATCAATAAGTCTTAATCATAAAACATCAGAATATTGAGAGCTGCCGGTGCACTGAAGAAAAACATTACGTTCTGATCGATGCCAAAGCATCAGAGTTCTCTGTACTTCAGAGTCACAAAATGAAGATTAGCCGGCCAAGAGAGCAGATCAATACGGAATTAGGGAACTTTTGTAAGATCTCAGCCATCAGAGGAGACCTGCGAGCATCACCAGCTTCATTTCTGCTAAGAGTTTGAATCTTAGACCCAGCAGACATATTTTGTGCCTCTGGGCAGGTGTAAGTGGTCATAAATTAGATTGGATTCGAACAAGAATCTTAAGATCCTAAAAATCAACAACTCTTTAACCGAGCTGAAGGACTCATTGATCTGCTGCGCTGACATTTGTTTTAAATGACTGCAAATATCTGCAGGCTCGTTATTTCTTCTAAGGTTTTATTGCCTGAGAGCATCTGGTCCAGGAGTCTGCTGAACTGGGCTCGGGCCCCAGTTCTTTTTGTGCAGCCCCCCCCCCTCCCGTCACGGTGGGGGAAGGACTCCTCTGCTTCAACCTCATGCTCCAAAATCCACAGACCTCATGCTCCAAAATCAGCCTGAGAACTCCCCAAGACATGATAACGAGGGAATCGTGTCACTACGGTGCCTGATTTACATCCTACAAGCTGCCCTGTATCATAAAACAACCATCAGTGAAGAGGTCTCAGGTCATTCCAGTGTAATTCCCGAGGACTTCTAGCAGGCAGCTGACCCAGCACAGCCAGCGTCCTCCTCTCAGGGCTCCTCCTGAGGCTGGAGGGAAAATGAAGGTTGCAAACGGCAGAAATCCTGCCGAACAGGCCGCTTCAGTGGGACACAGACGGTGCGGCGTTGACCTGCCGGCTGGTTTACCCCAGAGTTTCTTCCACACTTGAGGAATTTTACAATAGAAAAATTGTTCTAAATTGCTGCGGAAGCAGAAGGTTGTCCAGTTTATAACCAATGAGGGGGTAAAACAAGGGCATGAATAGGTGCTGTGTGATGTCATCCATGTGACATTGTGCATGCGTGGCCATCTATCCTGGCGGCGTTATAAACCCATTTCATGTAGAGCGGGTGATTAAAGCGTCCTCAGCTGGCCGAGGATGCTATCTGCAAAACCTCCAGAAATCCATATTCCCAGTCTGGGGATGGACTGGCTCTGCGAGGTCCAGTTAAGAACTCAATCCCTTCTCATTAATGGGGTTAATGGCTGCGATCAATCCAAAGCAGGTATAGGAGGGGGTGGAGGGGGGCAGCCTGACAGCAAAGTCAAAGGAGGGAGAGAGAATCAGAGGAGAGGATAAGAAATGAGGACACAAAGAAACACGGAGCCGAGTAAAAGTTAAATGAAAGTTAGCCCGGAAAATAAAGCAAACCCTGAAGAACGAGGGGGGTAAAAGAGTGCGTAATTAAAGAGAACGAATTGGAGAGGTGGGAGTGAGGAAGACAAGGAGGGAGTCAGAACACCTTCTCAAGCGTTTCAGAGAGTCTCTCCATCAGGTAGAATCAGGGCTCCCCAGAGATCTGATTACCTTCCTCAATCAGGACACGTGAAGCTCTTTAATTAAAATGGCTGTCTCAGATTATGTGCTGACAAGAATGCCTTTGTGACTCCAAAGTTCTGTTGAATTCTCCCTCCGTTATTATCAGGACTGAACAAATGAGAAAAGAGTAATGAGCGAATGTTCCTGTAATAAAGGGTCGATAAGGCGTAAAAATAGCTCGCACAGGTATTCACAAGTGCCATGTTTGATATTTATGAGCAGCTGAAGAGACGGATTTGAATTCCCACCCCTTTTTTTTTCCACCTCAAAGGAAACGAATGAGCCCAGTTTCTGTCTGGGAGTTGGTGAAGACCCTCGATGCTGCCGCGCCAGCAGAGGTAGGACTATTTAGAGCCCAGGGGCGTGTCCCCCCGTCCAACTGTCCTCACCAAGCGCAGGGGTTTGTGGGCATCCAAGGAGCAAGAAGTGGGGTGGTTTAAGGAGGGCCCCCCCACAGCCCTGCTGGTTCTACAGCTGCTGTCAGAGGCTCCCTGACAATCTGCCCTTTAATAGCTAATACCAGGCTACATTTCCTGGAGCGCTGGAGTGGAACTGAGAGATGGCGCCTTGGGTCAACACTCACACACACACACACACACACACACACACACAGGCTGAGTCATCCACCTGACTTATGCTACATTGCTCATTCAGCTGTCAATCGTGAACGTTCAGATCTGATTTCAGGAAACACATTTTTGGAGGTTTGATGAATTTTCTCCACACCTGACATGAACAGCAGCATCACGGCGCTGAACCATGACAAGACCATAAGTGAGTGACATCAAAGTTCAGCATCGACACCTGCTGAACTTCTCATTTTGTCATGATCTGACAGTTGAGAAGATTATTATTCACCACCCAACACCAACCCAGGCCTTCTCAGGATTGAAGCCTGAATAATGTGTGTGTGTTCATGTGTTTCCTAATCATATGTTTGAGGCTGTGTTGGAGTTGGAGTTGGAGTGTGTGCAATATTGGTCCTTCAGAGAAGACCGGTCCTGTTTATTCCCTTATATTTGCACTAAGGTGTCCCAGGCCATCACTTTAGAGCCAGAACCCCAAACTAATTATTCAGAAGTGAAGGCAGGAATAAAAGCTTCCCAAAGGAGGCATCATCAGCACTAAAGCAGAGAGGAGGGGGCCGCACATGTTCAGGCGTCATCTTCATGACAACAGACATTATTTTTGGATTTTAAACGTTGGCCCGAGGTGAGAAAACTTGAACAACGAGAATATTTCCCTTCCCTGCTCCATCCTGAGAGCTGTAAATCCCAGAGAACATCATCTATAATAACCCCCCCGCCCCCCCAAACCAGAGTCAGATGCTTGGGTGAAGCTCTGAGATTAATATGATTAATTTCTGTCACAATCAGTCACATCGCTTCATTATTTGTTTGCTCAGCTGCAAATCCAGAACCCAGTTTTTGGAAGGGAAGTAAATTCCTGTTTAGTGAGTTACCGAGGTTGTGTCTGGCTCCGGGCTGATGCACGCCGCTCTGCAGCTCTACAAACTCAGGGTGAGAGGAGCTGTTTGGCAGCCAGCCACTGGCTCGTATCATCAACCAAGGGTGCGGTCCAGCAACCGAGTGATCACATTCTGGGTGAGATACCGCTAACATTCCAAAAAGGTGTCTTTGCTGGGTCTAACACTCATTTCTCAAAGCAAAACGGCAATAAGGGGAGGGAAGAGGGGAAAATCTGGGGAAGAGAAATACAAACCTGCCCCCTCAGGAGAGTCCGTGAGCTGAGAGCTGCTGTTGCTCTTGGTGATCTCCAGGTTGGTAGAGTCCTCAGTGACCCCTGAGCCTTTGAGCTTACTCTTTGGAGCGTCCAGGGCCTTTAACTTCTTGGCATGTTTGGTGCCTTTGAGGTGGGCCAACGCTTGGCTCTGTCGCAAGAAACAGTGAGATCAGCAACAAAACCAGAGGAACACGGAGGGAGGGAACCTGCTCAGGCTGCTCACTCCTAAAACTAAATCAAAAGTGTGTGATGGGCACACGCGTGTCTCTGAGCAGTCTCGCTGTGGCCAGCTCAGCTCCACCACAGAGGGGGACAAATGTCCCCACTTCCTTCTGGAAACCTTCAGCTTCCTGGCTGTGAGGTCAGGTGACACACACATTCAGGGAGGGGGGGTGTGTCCCTGATTTGAACTTCACCATCATCAACAACCACATCTGAAGGGTTTGGCCGTTTGAGGAACCCCGCCACAGTCACTGACGCTCAGCTTCACTCGCCACGCACGGTTGGGTTCAGCAGAACCATCCAGCAGAGCAGATGTGGGACAAACTGGGAAGTTGGGACTCCAAAAGCAGAACAACTATCACAAGCTAATGGGACTCCAGCTGTTTGGTGACAGAGGAGAAAACTGCTGTAATTCAAAACAGGAACCAAATATTACGCTGCAAAATAGCAAAAGCTAAAAGTGATCATCGTCTGGGTTTAAATAAACACATATTATTGGAGTAATGAGATTCAGAGCTGGTTACACCCAGTTCTCATTAGTTTACATCCTTATCTTTGATCTAAGGGGCTTCAGCAGCTTTACGTCAGAAACTAAAACCTAAAATCCTCTCGCTGTTTCAGGTTCTTCTATGCTTCAGATGTGCTTTGTAATGTAAATATATGCCTGCTTCTTTGTGAAATTGGATCTGAAATAATGTCATGATGTCAGCGATGATGTCAGCGATGGCCTCAGGACGAGCAGAACTTTGGCGCCTGGCGAAGCTGAACTGTTTGTAAAATGTCAGCCCTCATTTGATTCCAGCAGATGGAGACACCTGGATGGTTTTTAGTGTTTATTAAATCTATATTTACATCCATGTCTAGCTGTGCAGCACTTCTTCAACCATGGATCGTGTCCAACATGCTTTATAGAGGCACAGGTCGTCCCGTGAAGTCCTCCTGGACCTTGTTTCCTGTTCTTTGGTAGAGCAGCAGCCCTGACACCACGGTTCCGTTGTGGGTTCATCTGACTGCTGTTTGTGTTGCTTTTTCTCTGACCTGCAGCAGAGAACTCTGCTCACCTGTGAGTTGAACCGCATTTGGCAAACACCGCAGGAAGCGTGCTTCCTCTTTGTGGCAGGTGGGAGTCCAAGGGTGTGATGGAGGATGGCTTTCTGCACGGGGTCCATCTGGAGGATGAACAAGCCCAGAAAAACCCAGTTAAGAGCAACCTGTAAATCAGCTTGGCTCTCGCGTCCGTTCGTGTTCTCCAAAGAGACGAACCCGCTGAAACGTCAACAAATCAATATTAATTCCCCTGAGTTACACACGGAACAAGTCACGCAGCAAGGAACCTAAGGTGTTGTTACTATGGTAACAATAATCAGTCATTCCAAAGTCCAGAACCTCTCAACCAGATCTTTAAACACACACCGGGAAAAGGGTTTCATTAGGTGATAAAACATGTTTCGGCTTCAGTTCTGGGGTCTTCCATTAATGCCCCTGTTCATTATCACACTCACAACATTGAATAAAGCCTCTGCACTCAGACGTAACACGTTCCGCTGTCTTCTCATGGAGGTTTTGCGGATATATTTTGTCGCCTTCTAATCATACCAAAGTTGCTGATGGGTTTTGAACTCCTCTAAAAGTGCGTGGGTTGTAATTGCAGCTTGCATCACGCGCTTGGCTGTCTCACTGCCGTGCGCTTTACTCATTAGTTGTGTTTCCATCTAAACAGTTTGAAGCATTAACACGTTCAACAGTGCTAAAGCTGACTTACTGGATTTCTACTTTTAATTGTCCTCAGAGGAAACAGAATGGCTCAGCCTCTCCAAACACTTGACAGAAATACTCTGAAAAGCTAGTTCTGCTCTTTTCCCTTTTCAAAGATTTACATAGAAGCTTAATTGATAGTTTGTCAGGGAGTAGCTACAGGAGTTTCTTTTCAAATGGAAACTATTTCAGGCAGTTTGGAGGAGACTGAAGAGGCTGATGAGGTCAGGTCGGACGTCCTCCAAGTCCCAAGATACCCTGGCGGATATGAACGAACCCCCACGATGGACAAATTCCCTCTAAAGGACTCCCGGCTGGAAAAACGCTGAGCTCGATGGTGGAGCTGTGAACCGTGGGCAGCTGTTTGTGACTGAGCGAGCTTCAGAAGTGAGGGCAGATGAATGGAATTAAGGCCCGGTCTAACTGTGGTTTACGCCCGGGGACAAGTCACGGAAGCATTCTTCTCACACACAACTGAACCACATTAAGAAGTAGAAGGAGACACGAGCAGGCCTGTAGGAGAGGGGCTGATGGATGCCAACGGTCACTGTTACACTTGAATTTCCACTTTAATGTTGAGATCAACGGAAGATGGCGATGCTGTTTCCCAGGGATCCTCGTCCCAACGTGATACAGCCGAGATTGCTCAAGACGCCGCAAAGCAGCCGTGGCGAGTCGGGACAGTTAGAATAGGATAGAATTATAGATTATGGGATAGTTGAGGCATCAGCCCAATCCAGTCAACAAGGATACATTAAGCTTTAATGGAGAACACTTTTGTAGCAAGTGTTCCTTGAGTGAAATGTTCATAATATATAGCCGCTATCAAACTGCAGCTGCAGGATCAGCTGATGTCACATCAGCACTTCTGAGCGGCCAGATGAACATCTGCGTCTGATCTGCTGCTGATTGTTTTGCCGCGCAGCAGTGAGCCAAAGCAGAAGACTCTATCGCAGAGATGGAGACGGTGCCCACGTCCTCCAATGAAGCACGAGGAAAGCAGCGTCGCGCAACCTTCCACCCTAATGCCTTCTAGAAATGAGCAGGAGAGCGACAAAGCCCAGACTGAGCGAGGTCGGCTCATGTTTGGAGGGGAAAACGGGTCCAGTGGTCCAAGACTCTGGTGCCAGTTCAAACATCTGGGCCATGAGAGAAGAGATGACCTCTTCCTTGAAACATGCGCCGGGCTGGAGACAAGACAGCTCCCCCTCACCACCACACACACGCTGTCAAGTAAAGCTCTGCTCATGAGGCCAGAAAAAGGAGACGTTTCTGCACATTTGCTTCTCATTAATCACTGAACATAACCCCCCCCCCTACCCTTGTTACTGAATTCCCCACAACAAAGTTTCTCCTCCTATTTTGCGTCATTCCACGTGTCTTTAAAGAACCCCCCCCATCACTTCTCAGGTCTTTAGTGCTGATGTGCAGAGAGCAGCTGGAGGGCCACAGACGGGTTATTCCCCGAGCTGCGCTGCCATCAGCCACCCACCGAGCCACGCCGACACCACGTGAGCCACGTCTGCCAGGGGTGGCAAATGTAGCATGACAAACACGCATAATCCATGTGGAAAGGCACGGAGCAAACACCCACACATGTCAGCAAGCATCACACGGAGCGGTTTTAACAACACTCGGTCTCAGCCGTGCACCAGAAAGTCAAAAAAGAAGGCATCATGTCGTCTTTCCCTTCAACAGGAGATGGGGGGGGGGGGGGGGGGGGGGATTCGCCTTTCAATGGTCAGATTCCAGCAACGACAGGCGCCACTCATCCAGCTCAACTCTGCTGCGAAAGAGAAACATCACACGTGAGCAGAGAGCAGATGGAGTTTTCACAGGGAACTGATGGTTTTACAAAGGAAAAAACCTGTAGATTTGGATGGAACGTCTGCAGAAAAGTCATTTTAAGAATGACGGGGAGTGAAAAACACCCAGAAACAGGTGCTGAGACGCAGAGGGTGAAGAAACACTGAGCTCTATTCCGTGTGTGTGTGTGTGTGTGTGTGTGTGTGTGTGTGATAGGAGGATGAGCATAAGAACTTGTGTTGAACATCTGTTGAATTGTTAATTCTGCGGTAAATTCATGAGATGTCTCTTGATCCTGTTTGCTCCCTAATTGTTTCCCTTCATCGGGCTGGCTGCCACTGACGTCAGCAGACAGGGATTAAAACAGGTCCTGCTCCTGTCCAAAGATCCCTCCATCTCAGTCAGGTTCCTCCACTCAGCACCATCACAGGAGAAGCCCTTGATGAACTCAGGCCTGAGGGCAAATGTTGTCTCAGACACGTCCCACAAACGTGGGGGGGCTGTTTTGTGTGCATCAGAATGAAGGTTTCATTAAACACAACAATGTTCCAGTTAATCAGTTGTTGGTTTAATTCCACCGCCTGGGCTTCGTGTCTGGAAAAGCTGTAGCTCACATGGAGAATTTCCTGGACGCTGCAGCTGTTGAAATATGGACCTTTCAAGACAGAAGAGATTTGGCCAAAGTCTTCACTTGGACAGTAGGTAAATGCTTTAGAATGAGACACGGGCCTGTTGGACATGAGTGAAGTCTGCAACAGGGTTCATGTGAGACTTCTGCTGGTCCTGGACCTTCGTCCCACCCTCATCTGGCCGACCCCCCCCCCCTTCCTTTCACCTGAATTGAAGCTCTCCTTGTTTGTGTCACGGTTGCATTGTTTGTGTTCCGTTTCACACGTGCACCATTATACAGTAGAACATCCAGGTTCAGGTCCACCAGCTGCTGCAGCTGTGTTCTCCCAGGGTTCTGGCTGCGATGCCATCACAGTGTGCACAAACAAAGCTGTTTGCACGAGTGCTCTAATCTGAGCAACCTGATGTTTGACACTTCATTTGACCCAGACAACCCAAACTCGCCTCATTATCCCCTGCAAATGTCAGGCGGCACGCCGTGCCTCCACTTACACCGGTGAGCCAGCAGATGAGCGGGACCGTGTCCAGGGTTCACCAGGAGTGGTTCTGTCCCCATTAGGTCCTGTTACCACCAGTGTATTTCTGGGTGGGTGCAGCCTGATGGAGAGGTTGGTTATTGCTCGTTATTTCAAAAACCGCAATGAAAAGATGCAGTTTAATAAGCGGCAGGCTCGGTTCTGCTTTGTTCTTGGATGGAGCTGCTAAGTGTCAACATAATATTCACACATATTTCTAGCATTAGCTAACCTCTGGGCCATAGTTACTGCTGTTAGTCATCATTAAAGCTCGGCTTAACAAAGGTAAAATAACGTCCGCTGAGAATGACTGCTGGGTTTCTGCTTTAAAGTGGGTGAATTCAGACTAAAGGTGATGTGAAGGGGCTGAGGAATTAACTGTGTGATGGAACAACTTCTATAAAGTCTACAGGACATAAGGATGGCTGGTTAATGAGCTCCATCTCCAATGCTGAGGTCTGAATGCTCTATTCATCACCAGCCTCACTGCTGTTAAAGTGGGATAAATGACCTGTCAGGTGGAATCCTCCCCTATATGTCTCCCAGTTACACGAGTCAGCCAGTGTTCAACAGACATGGAAGGAGGAAAAAATTAGCAAGTCAGATTCCACACAGGGCAGAAAATGGCTGCTCGCTGACTTTTAATGAACAAATGAAAAAAGGTGTTTTGGTTAAAAAAAAACAAAAAAAGACAATTTCATGTATAATATATTGTATGGAGAAATGAATCTTGGATGAAGTGAAATCAAAAGTCGAGCCAGAGTTTAAAGGTGAACAATTCCATCCTGCATCAGAGCGATTTGATTTTGGTCTCAAATCATCGGCGTCTCCTCCTGATCGGCTAGCTGCCCCTGGAGATTCTGAGGAAAAGCCTGGTCTCTGGAGACAACAGGGGGGTCGTAGACATCAAAAAACCACTGGAGGGGGCGCAGGCGGCAAACCGAAACATAACAAACCCGGTTCCAGTCAATCACTGGCCAGATGGTTGGGGAGGGGGTGGGGCTTACTCACTGAACAGTTGGAGTTAGCGTAGCCAACTTAGCGGTGATAGCGTAGCTCAGATCTGCTTGTGACTTCAATGCGTGTACATGAGTTACCTAAGGTTGTGGGGGGGCACCTTTAAAACTTTTGAATGGGACTTTAGTTCATGGCACAGATTAATAAAAGCAAAGACAAAAAGATAAATGTCATGATATTCAACCGTGAATATTAAACACAGCCTTGGTAATGAGAGAGCACCTACAGGAGGGAGGGCAGGGGGGGTTATTGGATTGCGCAAATCAATGACCTCATAGAAAAATGCATGAGCCACCTGAAATTAATGAGTTTTACCAATGCAGCACACACCCAGAAGAGCTTGGAGTCCTATATTCTAATCCTGCATCTGCTGAGCAAGCTTCTGCGATGTTCCATCACCTCACTGATTCTCTTATTTCTGAGCTTTCCAGCTTCTCAGCTCCTCATTACAGGACACTTCTGAAAAGTTCCACAGGCTTTTTCTGTCAGCCAACTTTCTCCAGCTCCTCAAATAATGCCCCCTGCTTCATATAAACCACCTTACAACCCCCCTCAAGCTGTGGGACAATTCTAAACCATCCGCCGGTCTTCCTGTTGCCGCCTGTTGTGCATTTGCTAACAAGGAAACACCTGATTCGTGCTCCTGCTTACAGGAATCAGCCAGGTTTCCGTCAAAGTCCAGAGAGCATGGTGCTCTGACTCTGGCCCACGACCAAAAGCTTCCTCCACGCTTCAGAGTTCGACCCCAGATTCTCTGAGCACCTTTGAGAGCCAGAGCCCATGTGCTGAAACCACTGTATCACGGCGGTTTACAGGAGGAACACGCAGTTGTTTCACACTCAGCACCTTCATCAAAACCCTCCTCAGCTCCATCCACGAGCGGCGAGCTGACAGACACATCAGCGCGGGGGAGGGGGCTCGGGAAGCCGAGAACATGAGTGAACTAAAGGGGTGATTGGAGCCAGACGTGCGCTGCACTCTGCATGATGGACCTCTGGCTTCCATCAGCCCTCCCCGACTGTTGGGCCTTCCAACCTCCCACGAGAACGCAATTTATAGAGTCCTTTAACCTCGACGTGCAACTCAAATGGAAGTCTTTAAAGCTGATGGATGCACTTTAAAAACATATTTGTTGCATTTAAACCAGCAACTTTGACCATTTCAGATATCCTGAGCTAAAAGCAAGTCTCCTCTCTACATTAATGGTGGGAACACTTTCAGTTTCATCTCATCCGTTCATGCTGTCACTCACCGTTCCACACCACGCCTCCCCAACACACACACGCGCACACACACACCAGATCAGGCGCATAAAACTAAATGTGAAAAAGTAAAGTGAAGAAAAGTTTTGAAGATACAAGATACAGAACTGTAAAAACAAAAAACAATATTGAAAATGGAAAAAATGCAACACCTGGCAGTATTGCACCGTCAAACCCATTTCAAATGTTACTTTTTGATTTAATTTGACCCTTTTCAGCCCTGACTC
Source organism: Takifugu flavidus (assembly GCF_003711565.1). Taxonomy (NCBI): domain Eukaryota; kingdom Metazoa; phylum Chordata; class Actinopteri; order Tetraodontiformes; family Tetraodontidae; genus Takifugu; species Takifugu flavidus. Next base: position 12,888,087 of record NC_079529.1, read on the forward strand.
GGCTCCATAATTTACCCGGCAATAGTGCTGCAGGACAACAGAGCAATTTCCCAGCATGAACATCAGCAGCAAATGTCGATAAATCGTTGTCCTGATTACTCTACAGAGGAAAATGGAGTTTATATTGTTTCAGACAGAAGAACATATAAGCTCCCAGCTGGGAAGATCTAATTTAGAGACACAAACCCAAACCCAGACACACATCCGCCGCTGAGCCTCACACTCTCCCCCCTCTCTCTGCTCTTGTTTATTACACTCCAAAACTCACCTCTTCTGCTTCTCAACAGTCGCGTCCAATGTTGGATGGAGGACAAAGAGTAAAATATGGTTGCTTCAAAACAAAAATCACCATAAACAGAATGAAAAGAATCACCCAGCAATCATGGGCTGCTTCATTCTTTGAGTTTGTACACAGCGGAGGCTTGTCAAGGTCGACATTGTCAACGAGAACTAGTTTACATTCGATTTGACCTGGTTAAACATGAACTAAATGAATGAAGCCTCGGCCTCGATGATCCTGTGGAGAGTTTAAAGGACAAAACAAGTCTTGGAATTAGAAGGTGCGCTTCCATCACTGTGGCCCCACAAAGCTCGACTCCACCAGTTGGGGCCCTTGGGGCGTCCCACCGTCACTCCCACAAACTCACTTGGTGATTGGTGGATCGGAGGAGGGCGGGGCCACAGTGGGCGGGGCTACAGACCCAAACACCTAATGTGAACATCATTTAGACTCTAAATGTATCTGCTTAGCTTTGGATATTCTGGCTGGTCAACTACTGTTAGTGATATAAGTATTGTAAGTAGTGGCTCCTTTATGGGGAACAGTCACAACTGTTCTCGTCATCAATTAAAACTCTCAGAGCAAATCCTGTTCACAATAGTCTCCTCTGCATGTCCTTTATATTCTCCAAGGACGAGACTCGAAATGGAAACAAATTCTTATGAGTAAAGCAGTGCAGAACTTTTTTGGAGTTTCTGACATTCTCATCTTGTCTTTCTAAAAGTTTCTATTTCCCTGGTGTGTAGCTAAGAGCAGGAGGTGTCGTGTCAAGATCTGGTCAAGCCACATTTTTGTTGGTTTTTCTCAGAGAAAGAAAATAAAATTTGGCTGATGCTTCTTTGACCCTGGAGGTAAAAAACATTTGTCTGAGCCAGAAAGAATCGGCACCAACGTGAGGCGTCGCCTTCAGCTCTTCGCCACGCAGGTGTTGGTATAAACACACCTGTGTGTGTGTGTTATTCATAATACTATAAGATTAAGGTCTCTGTCAGTGGTGTGAAAAGATCTTCTGATCTCTTAAGAAGAAGACATGATCAAAACCTTATGGCACATCAGCAACATCTGACCTCAGCTCAGCAGAATCCAGTTGAACGTTTATGTTAAAGGCGTAAAAGCTCTTGTTAAAGGTGAAGGAATCCAAACACACAACCAAGAGATGCTCCAGAGTAGGTCAGCCCAGTTCACTCCAAATTTAGCCAAGTCTTGTTTATGTGTGTGTGTGTGTGTGTGTGTTGTGTGTGTGTGTGTGTGTGTGTGTGTGTGTGTGTGTGTGTGTGTGTGTGTCTGCTCTGTGTCTTCATATCTCTGATCTGTAATTGAAGAGCAGACACTAACAGCTTCTTCCGCCTCTGTTTTTTCTAGAATCGTTGAATTTTCCCGATGACCTTGAGGATTCCCTCAAGGTCATGTTTACACGCATTAATTACTTTCAAAGGGGAGATCAATAAATCTGTGTGAGTGTTGGTGAGTGCTCCAGGTGAAGCCATGTGTGTGTGTGTGTGTGTGTGTGTGGATGAAAGAGTCAGTAGAGGAAGGGCAGGCGAAGCAGGAACATCAGCTTTTATGGCTGCTGCTTACACACCAGTTAAGCTGTGCTTCTATTTATAGATTCCTTAAATAACTCTGTCAACTCACTTTTTCACACAGGTCCGTGCAGGTTTGGGGTTTTACCCCCTTTTTGCGTTACTTGTGTTTCCCTTTCTAATATTTAGCTTGAGCATCTGATTCTTCCTCCTTTTTTTGTCTCAGTGTGTGTTCATTATTACACACACTCAGAAAGAGGAACATTCCAAAGACAAATATAACCAGATATTCCTCTGCTACTTAATCCTGATAGAAGATGTCGACACCTTCTCCACGAAACTGGTCTGAGCAGCAAATCAAAACAGATGAGCCAAGCTGCTCTGGCTAAAACACTCACTGTTAAAACAGTTGGACCATAAAACTGGAAGTGAAGCAGGTTTTTCAGCTGTGCCATCACTGATCAGCACTCGGGGAAACAGGCGGCATCACCTGCAGGTCTTACCGCGCTGAATCCAGGGAGGAGACGCACCACTGAGGTGGTATCCAAGGGAAACGGGAGGAAGGCTTTCATCCTCAGCGATGGAGGTACAGCAGCCATGGTGGGGCGCACGAGAGCAGGCGTCAGGCTGTTCTCACACGTGTGACCTGTGGAGGTGACACCAGCCGGTCAGCAGCAAGCATTAAGAAGCATAAAACAGTGTCACACACGTGCAAATCTGTTTGGAACTGAATCCACGAAGATAACGAGAAGTCGGGGGTGTTGTGGAAGAGAAGCAGAGCAGCGTCTCCAGGATTTGGACTGTTCCAACACAAATCAGGCGTCCCGTCTCTGCATGTACGGGTTTCACTTTACTCTAGTATCCTGTGAAGACTGCTCCCCCCCATCCCAACCTCATATATTATATTAATGTGTTTTGGTTTTTTATGCCAGCGTAGAGGTCCAAGATTTAACCAATATTAACAGAAGCCACATGTTGGATGCCGCAGCCGTGACACAACTCATTTAACCCCAAATTGGCTGCATTCATTTAATAAAGGAACTAGCAGAGAACAAATATTCTCCCTGTCCTCGCTCACGTCTGATTTAACTTTAACTGATTCAACTGCTGCTCTCTGCCTTCTTCCCTCTCATGTTCTGTCAGCAGCAGACCAACGTCTCAGGCCCATTTCAGACCTCCCCTCAACCTGACTGTGTATCACAGGGCTCCAGCAGCTCATAGGTGACAGCCGTCGCTCTGGGAGACCGGACCTGCGTTAAGCTGCTGAAGTGAGTTAATATTTGGATCTGTGCTGGCAGAGCGGGCGTAGCAGTACCTCCTGTGATGTACGACGCCCTCAGAGGATCGTTATAAACTACTGAAAGACCAGGAATGTATTTAAAGGTCTGCGGCTTGTTTTCTTTCCATATTTCTGTCAGCAACAGGCACAACGGTGATTAATGTCAACGTTAAAGGCAGGTTAACACAACCATAAATGAACCGCTGACCTTCAGGCACAAGAGTTCCACAACTTCATTTGAACTTTGAGCACAAAAGCCCTTCGCATGTGGACAGTGAGCTGGCTGAGATGGATGATCCAGGCTGGAGACCTGCAGATTTGAAGTGTGGACGTCCAGGAACACCAACATGGGCTCATTAACCGCAGCTCCATGTGCTCTGGATCTTTTCTGCTGGAATCTACTTTCGCCTTTTTCACCACTCCAAATCATTATTCTGTCTGAAGCTTCTTGTAGGACAAAAATAGGCGATATTGGGTTCAAATTCAGAGCGGAAGGAGGATAAGATAACGCAGTGTGCCGAAAACATGAAATAAAAGTTAATGTAGCTCCACGTCTGTCTGCTGCGGAACGGAGCAGCAGCTCAGCTCTCAAGGCCGGGGCCAGTACATGAATGTGAATGGAAATGATTTAACGGGCCAAAAAAGCAATTAATGGAGCTTGTCTTGCAAATTAAAAGAGCTGGAGGGCTGAATATTGTGACAGACATTTTTTGTTAATGAAATTAGCAGCAGCCAGTGGTCACACTGGACCTGCAGCTTCTGGAGGCTTCTGCTGCTGAACCAGTCAGGGTGAGGAACTGAGATGAAATCTGACTTCACTGCTCTTTGTTTATGTCTCCCCTCTGAGGCTGTGTTTAACGACGCATCACCACAGCAGGAGCCTTCACAGCCACGCGTGTGCGCACGAGTCTGTGTGTGTGTGTGTGGGAGGGGGGGGGCTCTATCCTGATGTGCCTCCGCTCCACTCCTGAAATCTATACCTCTCTGCGCTCGGGCATTTTTCACTCCTGTTGAGTGAAGACGAGCGAGTAAAAAGCCGCGAGGACGCTGAGTGGCATTAAAAATGAATCTTTTATCCATCTTCCCGTCTCCTGTTAGCACGCCGGACCTGCTGCGCTGCTGACGACATCTGGCGGAGTCAGAGAGAGCCTTGAAAAAGCAACTTTCCTTTTCACACACACTAAAGTCACTTCTATGCCGATGACTTCTTTGATGTGTCCAAAGTGGACCTCAGCTCTCCGTTTGAGGACCGTGTTCCAACTGCAGAACTCCAAGACTCACTTCATTTCTCAGAGCTCCGTAAAACTCACCAACTGCACGTATGCGAGTGCACGCTGCTTCAGATTAGCAGAGCAAAGCTGCCTCCGCCCTCATGACAGCAACTTCGAAACAAACACAGCTGTTTCTGAACCACATCCAACAATGGCTTCCCATGCACTCTGACCTCTGGACGTCTCACTGCTGTCCAACATGGTCCACAGCAGCTTGTCCAGGCTGGAGGCTCCTCAGGACCTGTTAGCCTGCTGACAGAGGTTTCACCAACTGCAGCATTGTCCCATGACTTTCATATCAAAACTGTAATCAGATTAAGCAAAGGTATCTATGTTTAATCTGATTAACCATATCACCCCGCTCAGCGAGGCCACAATGTCGGATGCCTTCGAAGTGAACGTCCACAGATCATCATGTTACGTTACGTTACGTTACGTTACGTTACGTTACGTTACGTTGCGTTGTGTTGTGTTGTAATTTACCACACACTCGACATTCATAAACTCTGTGCACGTCACTCAGGACCCAAGCGAGACATTTGACTGTTTTCCGTGTTTTACAGTAAAAGCTCAAAGCAGCACTTCCATCCCATCATTCCTGCCTGGGTTATTATCAGGGCAGGGAGCCAAATTCCTAACTGGTAATATCAGTAGTGGATTCCTCTGTCTCTGCCGCTGACAGCTCATTTATTCAGCAGCTCACATTTCTCCTCTTCTCTCTGTCCTTCTCCTTCTTCTTCATGTATCATAACAAGAGAAAGTTCCTCCACAAACGAGCCTCCGTAAATCTGATTGGTTTAATCTGGGATTGAAGCCATGAGAGGAGCCTTGATGGGAAGAGCTTCCCTTTAATTCCTCTTGAGCCGTCTACAAGCCTCAAACCTTAGAGCCCAAACAGAGAGTGAAGTGACTCTCGACTGTAAAATGGCCCAAAGTCAGAGGACGTTGTCCAGAGAGCAGGAGGACGGAGGGGACGGGGACGCGTGCTCCCTCATCACGTATGATCGGACCTCACACACAAACACAGAGGAGTGTGCGTAAGTTCACACTTTCCCCCTTTACAGAAACCTCAACAGCTTCTCTTTATTTATTTATGGATTCACAACCAGCCAAAGTGCACAGATTTGCCCATGTGCACGTGCAAACACGTGCGTGTGCACACACACAGACATACACACAAATGATTAAAACTCACCAAAAAACATGCTGCTCTCTTTCGCTGCTCGGGCTCGGTGCTGAATGTCTTCTCTGATGACACAGTGTGTGTGTCGGCGGTCATGTCGTGCACACTCCTCAGCTGAGTGTGTGTGTACGTGCGCGGTTGTTCAGTCCAACAAGCAGCCAGTCTGCACGCCAGCCTCTGCACAATGCTGCTGTCTAAAGACCTCTGGATCTGTCTCCCCTATCTCATCCCCTCCCTTCCTGTATAGAGCGCTCTCCCCCTCCCTCCTTCCCTCTCTCTCTCCCTCCCCCCTCTCTCTCTCTCCCTCCCTCCCTCCCTCCCTCCCTCCCTCCCTCCCTCCCTCCCCCCTCTCTCTCTCCTTCCCCATTTCCCTCTCTTTCTCTCCCCATCCCTTCCATCTCCCTCCTTCCTCTCTCTCTTTCTCCCCTCCCCCTCTCTCTCCCTCCCTCCCCCCTCTCTCTCCCTCCTTCTTCCATCTCTCTCCCTATTTCCCTTTGGTTTTTGGGCAGGTGTTTTTAGGCAGACTGTTCTCATCAAATGTCTCAGTGTTTAATCCAAGTCTCTCTCTCTTAATCTCCCCCTTCATCTGTCTTTTCGCCAAATTTATTTCTTTATCTCTCCTTTTTGTTTCTATTTATTCTGCCATTCCACTTAGCTCTCCTGATTCTTTCTGTCTCCTGTCTTCCAGGCTTCCAGGTTCCCAGGAGGTATCCCAACCAGGGAGAGCTCAGACGTCCTACGAAGGACACTCATTTTGGCCACTTGTTTGCGTGATCTTGTTGTTTCCATCACTACTCACAGAAACATGTATTGACTGGTAAATCTTTGCCTTTTGGTTCAGCTCCTCTTTACCACAACAGACCGACTGGAAAGTCCACATTAGTGCTGTTGCTTCACTGATCCATCTGTCAATCTCTCCCTCAATGTATTCCTCACTGGGGACCCAAGATACATAAATTCCACTTGAGGGAGGCTGACATCCCTGACCCAGAAAGGATACTTCTCAATTTTCTGGCCAAGGACCTGTTTATTCTCATCCCAGTCGCCACACACTCAACTGTGAACTGGCCCATTAGAGTTGAAGATCATGGCCTGATGGAGCCGGCAGAACCTCGTCATCCTCAAAAAGCAGAAACTCAATCCTGAGGCCCCTGGACCCCCTCAACAACCAGACCACCCTAGAAACCCTCTGTGCCCGTCATCTCCTTTCCTCTCCTCTCCTCTCCTCTCCTCTCCTCTCCTCTCCTCTCCTCTCCTCTCCTCTCCTCTCCTCTCTCTCTACCCTCCCCCCATCAGCAGGAGGGTCCCCCTACATGTGCCTGGTCCTGCTCAAGGTTTCTTCCTGTTAAAGGGGAGTTTTTCCTTGCCACTGTTGCTTGTCTGGGGTCAGGCACTGGGGTCAGACACTGTGCAAAGACCAAACAGTCTGAATAAGGAAGTCCGGTACTCCATAGTCCCCCCACAGATGGCGGAACACCTTATCCAAGTCCACAAAACACATATAGACTGGTTAGGCAAATTACCATGATCCCTCAAGGACCCTGTGGAGTGTGTAAACCAGTCCACTGTTCCACAGCCAGGAAGAAAAAAACATTGGTCCTGTCGACATCAAGGTTTAACTACCAGGCAGATCCTCCTCTCCAGGACCCTTGAACAGACCTTACCAGGGAGGCTGAGGGGTGTGAGCCCCCTGTAGGTGCAACACTTACCCTGGTCCCCTCTCTTCAAGAGGACGAGCGCCACAGTTCTGGTACCTCAACAATGGAGGTAGAGCACAGGGTCCACTCGGTCTCAAGGTGTCCCTCCTCTCGCTGTACATGGGTGATTGCTGACAGATATGGGAGTGAAGCTCGTTCTGAGAGCTCCTATAGATGTTCCCACGAGACGCTCAGTCTATGTTTACCAGGCCTTGCCAGATTCCTCCCCCACCATCAGAGCCAACTCATAGTGTCACAATCCCAACAAAGATCTCAGACATTCTGAAGGCTCAGAATTAAAAAACAAAAAACTCCAACGAGATCAGTTCTTGACTGTGTGCAGCTCAAGAACTGGAAACAAGGAGCTTTGCATTCATTAGCAGGATTGAGTTTTGTATCTGCTGGTCTGACAGATGGAGACTCATCTGTGGGACGACCCACTCATGAGCAGCCCTTTGGTCATTTCTAGAAGATACACACACTAAAGTGCTCTGACTCTACCGGGTCCGTTTGACCTCATAGTTGAGTTCTGATTATTTATACAGAACCCCAAAACAGAGCTTAGTGGCCAAACAGCTGAACCAGTTTACTCTGTTTAAAGAAGAATAGTTGAGCTGGCAGCATTAGAGTTCTAAAGTAAACAGTTCCAGTCAGAGCGGATCCAAACTGGAGAGAAGAAACAAACTAATGAAATGCCTCTAGAAGAATAACAAGAAATCTGATAAAGGAGTCAATTAGACATTTAGAGGATGCAGAACAACCTGGTCCAGGGATGCCACCAGTCAGCAGATAGATGGGAAGCAAGACTTGAATGGGAAGGATGCAAATGTGGCCCCAACGAGCCAGAATGTGGGGGGAAGGACTGACTGACTGACTGACTGACTGACTGACTCTAATACCTGGTTTACATTACTCTTGTGCGCTTGCAAAGCTCTAAATGCCAGCTGGAGTGTTGAAGCCTTTTGTTGTCTCTCACATTCAAATCCTAATCAAATGCTCAACGTTTCAATGCAATTTGTCCCTTTTGCTGACTCAGCGGGGGCTCCGTTCACTCAGTGTTTACCAGGGGTATAATTGATGTCCTGCTGTTGTTAACCAGGCACCGAAGCAACAGACCCGAAACCTCCATTTAATGGTGTGAACGCGGTTAGATGTTGAACTGTGAGAGTTTCATCATCAGATATCTGATCCAGCATCTGTCACCTGTACCCTGATGGGATTGTGCATCTTCCTGGTGACACACATGTGTACAGATGTTTATATCCGGCCGGTCAGACCTGCGGAGGAACCATGAAAGATTGTGATATTTTTAAACTCCTGTCCTTTGGCATTGGTAACTCCTGAACTGAGACAGAAATAGACCCTCCTTGGGGGAGACACAGTCCACAACACTAAACTGTTATCTGAACAATGTGGCGTCAGAGCCAATAAAGAGCTGAAAGATGCCAAATTCTCCTGATCCAGCTTCGGTTAGACGATCCAGAGTCAAGTCCACCTCCAGCCATCCCAGCGTGTCTCTGCAGGTCAGGGTTCAACATGGTGGGGTCATCAGTGTGTTTTCAGCATTATATGTAGATTATCCTACATCCTAGAATTAATAATAATATTTTAACGGTTTAAACTGTTGATGTATCTGTGGAAAAATACTTTTAACACAGGACATTATACATTATAGCAGATGTGATGTTTAACTATGGAATGTTTCTACATTTGCTCACATGTAGCATGACACACACATACTTGTTCATCTATCTTTGTTAGGACCTAACCCTAACCATCCCAGCTAACCCCCTCGCCCTGACCCTGACCTAAACTCTGTTCTAATCTCTACCCTTTAATCCAGGTCTCAACCTTCCAATCGGTCCATTAAAGTTGTGAGGACCAGCAAAAACGTCCTCATTTCTCATTAATGTCCTGACTTTGCTAGTAAAATGCAGCTCTTGGTATTCAATATGTACCATCTACAAACACACAAACACACACAGATGAGTTTGTCTCTTAAGTGTGTGTGTGTGTGTGTGTGTGTGTGTGTGTGTGTGTGTGTGTGTGTGTGTGTGTGTGTGTTTACCATGAAATTGTAATTAATATTTTCTCTTCCACATCTGGAATTTTTCAGTTTCAAAGAAATCAAAGGGGTGAGAGGATACAGAGACCAGAAAACCCAAACTGTGTGTTAATGTGAAGAGTTCAGCCAGAGGATGCAAGTGACAGTGTGGCCCCCCTCCCCGATGGACTCAGCTCATGGATCAAAGGTCTTGGAATCATCTATACCTTTAAAAGAGGTTCTGCAGTCTCACTGCGACCAACTTCCAGTCATTTGTAATGTTATCTGAGAATACATTTATATAGCTGGTAACAGCCAGGGTGGCTGATTCCTGAAGCACACCTGAAGCTGCTGCTGTGTGTTCAGCAGCCAACCACCTGATGCTCCTAATCTTTCATAACGTGCACTCACCATTTTAGCAGTGTGGAGCTGAAGAAATAAATGAGAGGCCTGTTATTAATCACCACATGGTGCCGAGTTAAATCATCTGAGCTTCAGAAAGGAGGTTGAAAGATGACAAAAAAAAGCTGCTGGTTCGACAGTGAGACGCTGCCAAGGAGGAGGTGGATGAACGGAGATGGAATTAGCTGCACACAGACATCAAGAAATGATCTTTCTCTAATAAAAGAATTCAACAGATAATTCGTGCGATTGGGCCTTGTTCCAGAATCATAAAGCTTTCAGTGGCCACAGGGGCCGAATCATTTCACCAGGAAGTGCTACACCTTGTCAAGCTGGAAGGTTTTGTAAATGGGTCCCTGCTTGGGAACGGGAAACATCATTTCCCACATTAGCCCCCCGCCACCATCACAAACTCCACTTGTGCATATATGGCCGATTTTGGAAAGAGCTCCAGCTCCAGAGACTCAGAGTTTTAGAATCCTCCTCCCATCCTGGATGTGAGTCTTACTGAATGTGAAGTGCGGATTCAATTATTTTCTTCCTTGAACCGCAGCCCAAAAGAAACTAAAGCAGCAAAATATAGTGGCTAAGCACTAAGGACATCCCCAGGCTAGCTCTGTGCTTCCATGAGCGTTGCTAACAAGCTGACCTCAGAGTTCACCTGTCTCTGCCAATGTTGTGGAGCAAAACCCCTTAAAACATTGAGGAAGGGTGACTAAAATATACAAGCGCAGCATCAAATAATAAGCAAGAATCAATCCTAAGGTCAATCTTCAGCCCATCGCGCACATGCAAAATATTAGAAGAGAACTCGGCTCCCAACCAAGTCCTGATGTGGATCTGTGGGCTGTAATCTGCCTTCTTACCCACAAACACACTGAGCTGTTGTTTGTGCTGTTGGCGTCGCAGTTCTTTTCTCCTTAGGTCTTCGGGCGGGAGTCTTTCAACAAGAAAAGAGGAAATTGCATTAGATTCTACATGTCTGATATTTCCCCCTCAAGAGGTCTGATCGGCAGCAGCTGTGCGTCCCTTCATTGCTGTTTTGTGTTATGTTGCTCTTGTAAATAGCACTAGTAATCCATCCGGATTGCTTTCCCGCAGACAGAAAAAGCTTGTTCTCTGTTATTTTTGGATCCAGGAAGGAGTCCTTGTCTCCTGATATCATCAGAACCGTGCCAAATGTGCACTCGAGAGTAATGTCATGAAAACAAAAACACAGGATCACGCGTCTGAAAACGTGCCAGCGCGTCTCTCTCCAGTCGCTCAGGCAGGGTTTCCAGTGACGGAAGACAGACGCTTTCCTGAGTCCAACTGTTGTGCTGCTTTTGTCTCCAGGACTCACCTGTAATCACAGGATCTTTCTTTCATCGGTCTCGGCCTCTCAACCCCGGGACCAGGGAGCAAAGACCTGCCGTTGATGCCGCTAGAATCATGTCATCTGCGCTGGCAGGAGGGAGACAGCTGCAAACATTGGGATTGAATAATAGTTTGATGAAAAATGAAATGAGCCCGTGCTGAGATGTTGGAGGATGAAACCGGGGTTCCAATAAAGAAAAAGCCGTTACTGGTTTTGTTGTTGCACACAAGATGCTCGTACATGAACAATAAACACATGAAAATAATGGAGACAAGCTGCAGGTTGATGATGTCACATTGCCTTTTCCTCATTAATATGTAACTGAGCAGGAAGATCTTGAGGAACCAGAGGAACCAGAACATCTCACACCAGTCTGACCACTGGTCCTTCCTCCTAACATCTGTCCTCTGCACAGTCCCTCCTTATCTCCTTATTTTCCATAAATATAAATATATAAACCAGCTTCTCCAGCTGACTCTCAGTGACTGAGCCACTGACCCCCTTCAGACCCCAGTGTAGGCCCCAGAGGATGATGGGAAATTAGGAGCATCGCTCGCTCCCAGTGACCTTGACAGCGAGGGGCTCCGTCGTCCTAACGGTGCCCCAGCTGGATTTATGAGGACGTTAGTGGACTTCCTGTGATGAGGTGCACATTGTTGGTGCTGGTCATAAACCCAGTTGATGGCGGCAGAGACCCCCGTCAACAACCCACCACATCATGTCTTTCATTACGCAGTGTCACGTCTGAAGGCCCACAGGAACATATCGTCCAATATAAATGGACAGTTGGGACTGAAGCATTAAAAGCAGGTGGAGAACTGAAAACCTCTTGATTTATTTATGACATAACTTCTCTGTCCTTTACTCTGCTCCGAACTTCCCATCTGCTTTAGTAGCAGTAGGACAAAGTGAGGAGGTGGGAGACAATGACCCGTGTCCATCCTGAGGACTGCAACCTGGCGGGACAAGTGGACAAGCGTGCGAGAACCACAGTATGTCCTCTTTGTCTCCAGAGTCATTATTTTATTGTATCTCTGGAATTAATTACTAGTTGCTTTAATAATAGCAGTAAAAGATGGAAACAGAGAAAAAGGTCAACAGAGCTGACCAACATCCTCAGAAGAACTTTATATGATCCAGTTTATGATCATATTAACTAGTTTATGAAGCTTTTTGGATCCTGGCTGAGACAGTCCAGAAATGAAGAAAAGACAGACAATGAAATGGATTTCAACAGGAGAGGACTGGACTGAGAGGCTGAAGGTGCTTGGTCCAAGATCCAGACACAGACCAAAGTTGGTGCTGGTAGCAGGACACCTGCCGAGGTACCCTTGGGCAAGGCATGAACCCCCAAATGTGTATGTAACCTGCAAGGGAGGATGGATGGATGGATGGATGGATGGATGGATGGATGGATGGATGGATGGATGGATGGATGGATGGATGATGGATGGATGGGTTGATGGATGGATGGGTGGATGGATGGATGGATGGATGGATGGATGGATGGATGGATGGGTGGATGGATGACGAGTGATGACTCAGCGTTTGTGTTCATTGTCCCATTCTCTCTGCACCGACGTTCTTCCTGCTGGAACAGCAACAGCGAACAGTCGCTTCCCGTCTGAAGGGCTGAGATGAAGAGAGCTGTTGAAGCTGGAACTGAAGGCCACGTTCATCCCGTCTTTCCTCGCTCCCAAACGTCTGATCCTGTCCTCGAGCCGTCGTTCGTGCCACCGTCATCGTTTCCCCGTCTGCTCTGATCTGATGACGCCAGAAAGAACAACAGCCTCTCACAAAGAGCCTTTTGTTGACAGGCCAAGAATATTTGGACGGGACCTCAGAGGAATATTAATTCCGGAGAGCGGAACGTGTCACACACTCGTTTAGCTCTGGGCTCCAAGTATCTCCATCTTGTGCCACGACTAATGAAGGGCTTTTATAAATCTTCTCCAAAAAGGTGCCACAAGCTGCCTCCCAGTCAGACCAGTAAAACAGAGTCAGAGGGACAAAAGACAACAAAGTCCCACCATGGGAGGTGGGACGATAATCAGCAGCTCCAGCTGGACGCAGGCTCCAGAAACCACTTTAAAGGATTTCCTGTAAAAACGACGGTAGGATCATCTAGAAATAAAAATCCCAAAGAAAAGCTTCAAACGTAAACGTTCATCATCTTTTCCCTCAACAGTCTGAAGCCTTGCGCTGTTTTGGCAGGACAACAACACAACAAACACCCAGTGAACCAAACAAACAAACTGGGAGACGTCGGCCAGTTTGATCCAAACTGGAGACCATCAGAGTAAACACGCGGCCGGTCTGAAATGTTTGTCGGGGAAGCAGATGTTTGGAGCACATGTGGCTCCCCCCCCCCCCCCTTTACTGCCTGGCACTAGTTTTTACCAGTTGGGCCACCTGTAGAGGGGCTGTCACTGGAAACACACCAGTATCTAATTAGAAGTTGTTAAATGTGGGACACGCGTGTTGGATTTGGCAGAGGTTCAACATGTTCTGGTCTGGTGTCGAGGAACCTGTAAACATCTGTAAAATGATCACCTCCCTCTTTCCTGAGAGGGTCACCTGCAGCCTGCGAGACGTTTAGCCCCTCCCCCAACGCTCCAGCCCCGCCCCGGCACATAGCTCCGCCCCTTCCCATCATCTCTCTCAGCAACAGAAGCTAGTTACGGCTGTGGCTAAAGTTAATAACTTTATTCCCAACTTGTGGTGCTTTTCTGACTGTAGTTGCATAACTTACAGCTATTTTTGTAAATTAATGTTCAGCATTTAGCAGGTAGCAACATTGTCCAACAAGATGTTGGTTTTCTGCTTTTTTTCTTTTTGGTCTCTTTGTGTTTCACTTGGGTTTAAACCGTTTTGATGGTTTTAATAATGTTTTAAGTTTTTTGGAGGTACTAAAGGATCTGCTGTCTGTCTTTAATCATTTATATCTAATGCAAATCCATATCTAACCATTGAGCTGTATGTTCTAGTCGGGTCCTGGGGGCCTTCCCCATCCCCACAACACCTACAACAGGATGGAAGTCAATAATAGAAACAGGACTAATCTAAAGAGGGAGGTTAATAGGCTGAGTTAGCCTACCAGCTCGGGAGTGATTGAGAAGGACAGGGACTGTTAGTCACTCACGCCTCCATCCTTAATATTCTGCTAGACCCTTCTCCCCTCACAGGCTTCTGTTCCTGCTTTTATAAAACTATTTATGAACATAAACCGTCCCTCACATCCAAAATAAAAGTCACGTAATTGAACATTTCACTGTATCCCTAAACCTTTAGCAAGTGTTCACGTCGTAGGGAAGAGCAACATGAAAAGTGCCACTGCAACGTTTCCACCAAATTTCTGAAATGCCGACTGTCGCTGAACAAATCACAATGATGAACGGGGGTGTGGGCGGGGCTTGGCTTGTGGTGGGCGGGGTTATACATCTAGCCCCACCTTCTTATGAGCTGCAGCCATAACTACAAAATGCTTTCCTTGCTGAAAGCATTTTGTTCCTGGAAGGACAGAAAACCTGCTAGATTGTGGCCCTGGAGGACCGGGTCTGGACCCCCCTAACTGGATACACAGGAAAAACAGAGAACAGATGTTCTCTACAGTAATTCTCCTGCTGGTTTCATGTTCCTGCTCTGGGTTTGATAACCGCAGCCCGTTAGCATTGTGCTGCAGCTCACCTGTGTCTCCCACTATCTGTTTAAAGAAGGGGTGGAGAGGAAGGAGGGGCAGGTGGGTAGAAAACGTCAGGAGGACTCGCTCAGTCTGAAGGTTCAGACGCCCACTTCAGTCAGGTGATACAACAGTTACGCTCTTTGATTTTGCTTGGCTGTGACAGGGTTCACATAAAAGAGTGAACTCCCAACAGCTGCCTGCTCGGTCAGGATGTGGAACACATGGAGGGGAGATGTTGGGAAGCCAGGTTTATTCCCACAGGCCTAATGGAAGTGAAGCAGCCTGGACACGACTGTGTGTGACACAACCGTGGAGTTCATGAAGCCGCGCTGCGCTCGTTACTCATCCAGCTCCGATAGAGGCCAGGGCTCATCTGGAGCCCAGTTCCACCAGCAGCTTCTCACATGAGTCACTGTGGGAATGACTCATGTTCTTCCTTCATCCAAATAATTCAACTCAAATGGCTCTGATTTCTTCATCTGGTTGTCAAGTGAAGTCAGTCAGCGTGTGACTGCGCAGACAGCTCTGGTGTTGACAAGCTAACAGACAGCTAACAGAGAGTTAACAGGCTGCTAACAGACAGCTAACAGAGAGTTACCAGACAGCTAACAGAGAGTTACCCTAGCAGCTAACAGACAACTAACAGGCAGCTAACAGAGAGTTACCAGACAGCTAACAGACAGCTAACAAGCAGCTAACAGACAGTTAAAAGGCAGCAAATAGATAATTAACTTACAGCTAATGGGCCGCTAACCGGCAGCTAACAGGCAGTATACAGCTAACAGACAGCTGCTACACTTACATGGAAAAATTACACATAAACAGCACTTTGACATCACAGATACAGTCTTGAATGTAACACTTTATAGCATTATGTGGTATTTTCTATTTGCAGGTTTCTTTCCTGAAGGACAAACTTAAAATAATAATTGAAACTGTATGTCTGTGTCTGAAGTCTTTGTCTCCTTTGTGTACATTATATTCCCCTGTTGACTGAGGTGGATATGATGCATCACAGGCCAGATTATCAGGTTTATTATAAAACTGGTTGAATGATTCCAGGATATTTAGCTGCTACAGCCTCTGAAATAACAGTTTACAGCCATTTGCTTATGATGGGATGGGCTCATTGTGACATTAAAAATGTTTTACAGGACTGGGTTGGACAGGAGGGAGTTTATTTATTGTCAACATTATCACTGTGTTGTTTGGATTGTTGAAAATGAGGGATTTCCGCCTTTTCTTCTCTATCGCTCCTACAGCACAACTTCCTGTCAATGAAAATGACTAAAGAGGGATGAAGAGCAGACGGATCCAGTCCTCTAACAAAATCAGATTTCTGATCATCCAGAGTCCCAACAGCTCCTGTGATTCCCTGTGATTCCCTCTGAGGATCTGTTCCCCCCCGTCAGGATGGATCACACATCTGTCAGTAATGACTGCTGACAGCCGATTAATGAGCTCTGCTTCCTGTCTCACGCAGGCTTTAAACCGCCCGAATCTGCCTCCGACTCAAGGTTAAAAAACACAGTTACCACAGCAGCCATGCCACCCGAGGGCGGTGGGACGGGGGGGTGGGGTGGGGCGGTTGGGGGCAAGAGGAGAGGACCAAACAAGGTGAGGAGAAAAATGATGGCGGTGGGGGGGGGGGGGTTCAGGGATTCATCAGGAACATCTACAACCTCAAACTGGACATCAGGTCTGTGTGTGTGTGTGTGTGTGTGTTGTGTGTGTGTGGTGTGTGTGTGTGGTGTGTGTGTGTGTTCACATCACTCATCAAACAAGGACACCATTCTAAGGCCGCCCCTGTCATTAGCAGCATTTTAGGAAGGATTCGTTTGGGAAGAATCAACAAGGCTTTTTATATCAGTGTCATTCAGCAGGAGCCACACAGGTGTGTTTTAGAGGAAGGAATCCCTTCCAAAGGGTCCTTCATCCAGTCCGGAGGTGTTTTCTTCTGTTTTCTGCCTGTTGCTCCTCAAGAACAGTCCAACAAACCAGCAAAACCATCATGTTGTGGGAATGAACATCACAGTTGAGAGCAGTTAAAGGAAGTGATGTCAACCAAAAACTAAGGTGTTAAACTTTAAATCGACCTCAACCACAAGTAAATAAACAATAGAAACTTGCCCAAATGGGTGAAGTTAAACATCAGCAGAACAAATATGGAAAAGCTTCTAAAGCTGGAGAAGGTTCCTCTCTTGAAGTGCGTCTGACTCACCTGCCACTGACAGAATGACCCGTTCTCTCCAAACATTTCCTCGTTAAACACGTTTACGAGCCTCACATTAGCCGCAGAGGGTTTAATTCAGCCAAACCTTGCTGAATGTCCTCTTGCGTATTCACTGATGACGCCTGTGTGAGCGTCACAGCGGGTTCTTCAGGCTGCCCTAGAAGCCACCATCCTCATCCTCAGTGTCGTTTGGAACCTCAGCTCACGTGAGATGTGAAGCAGGAAGAACAGATCTGCTGATTGTAGATCACCTGTTTGTGGCTCCACGGCCTCTTTTGCCCTGCTGGCAGATTTTCCTTCCTATGCAGCGTGTGCAGGTCCTGATGAACTGGAGGCACCTTTGACATCTGCAGGAGCAGAAATCCCAGGGCTGCTCTCCCTTTTTTTTACAGTGAATGAATGAATGAATGAACTTGGATTTCCATTATTTTCATGTAGCCCATGATACCGTCTCTCCTTTGATTTTTAAAACCCCAATCTTGAGCACCTGAAAACCAGAATCTGTGTGTGTGTGTGTGTGTGTGTGTGTGTGTGTGTGTGTGTGTGTGTGTGTGTGTGTGTGTGTGTGTGTGTGATAAAACTGCACAAACTGCACACACTGGATGCAATGTGACAGGGTGGGGGACTGGGGAGCGGGGGAAGGAAGGAGGACGGGACTTGGATTGTGTTCATTACATGCACTGGTGCGCACGCACGCACACACACACACACACACACACACACACACACCACACACACACACACACACACACACACAGACCCCAGCTCCGACTCACGTACACAGAGGACAAAGTGACAAAGAAGCTGTGATTCATTTCTCTTCCCCCTGGAGAAAACAGCTACCTGCTCCTTTAAGGTTGGTGCTGGTGGTTCTGGTGATACAAAGGTTGGCCCCCTCTGGGCCCCTGGGCCTCCCTAGGCCCCTGGGCCTCCCCGGGCCCCTGGGCCCCCTCCGGGCCCCTGTGGTCTCCACCTCAGAGTGTCCTTGACAGAAATGCTCCCCATGTTTGTTGCTACGCTGCAGTGGTTGAATTCAGACCTACAGGATCTAAACTGGAACCCAACAAAAGAGGGACTTGATCTGGTTCTTCTTGGTTCTGCAGGTGTTACCAGGTGATCATCGCACCTCTTCTACCATCTCAAAAAATGCACGACGTGTTTCAGGGTTCACTTAAAATGGTGGTCACATCCTCCGTCCGCCTCTGCCTTCATTCTTGTGAATCCATCACAGACCCAAACAAAGCCGATACTGGACGTGAAAGGACCGTAATGGGCTTCCATCCCAGACTGTCTCCATCCAAATCAGACAGGTTTGCTTTACCTGACAAATGATTGTCCGCACCTGAGTGGCGCAGCGGGCCAACTGGTACAGGAAGACGTGGGTCTTATAGGACGGGCAGACGCCTCGTTAATTACAGCTCTGCCATCGATATCTAATTATTCTGGCTGTCCGGTTGATGAGCCTCCGTCTGCAGCTCTTTCCACCCCCCAGACATGGTGGACCTTCCTCAAGCGGGCCTCTTCGGTTCCCCCACTCTGAGGAAAGAGGATTCCGTTTATTTCCACTCAGGACCACAGATGTAAGCAGCATTACAAGTACCAGGTAATAAACGGTGACCTGGTGGATCAGATCACAGCTTATTACCGATTAGTAGCACTTGTTTCAAATTCCTCCTGCAGCTCTTGTGGCCTTCATCTCCTCTCTGTGTTCTGGTTCTGGGCACCCAGCGGTGACGTTAGGAGCTGGCAACCCAACACCTCCGTGTTGGAGCTGATCTGATTAAAGCTGAGCTCTTATCGCTCCAATTTTCTAATCTCAAGAAAAGCCGAAGGAGTGGAGGGGAGCGAGGCGCCGTCTGTTACAGGCTCCTCCTCGGCCAGGCTGCAGAGTCACCAGGAACTGAAGCCTGGAGAGCCCGGCGCTCCCATGGTCCAACCGCTCCATCCACCTTACTGACAGGGATGTTGAAGTCCAGGCGTGTCGCAGTTTTGAAGGAGGGAAAATGAATTGAATGATTAAAAATTGTTATTTGATGAAGCTGGAGTGGGCAGTGCCAGGAAGGACGTGACAAGAGTTCCTGGGTGTATCTAGAAGGATCCAGGAGACACCAAGGGAAGCCCCAAGTTCCTCTAAAATGTTGCTCTGAAATTTAAAAAAGAGTAAAGATGTTTTAAAATTTCTTAAATCCAAACTTCAGAATGAACTGTTAACTACAGGACTTTTTCTGCTCTGGTAGCACCTCAGTCTTTAAGCTGAGCTCCTCTGGACTTCAACGGGGCAGCAGAGGAACTGGGAGCTCATCGATGGATGCTGCTGTTGCCTGGAGGTTCGGATGCTGAGTTCCAGGTCAGTCTTGTGAGGTCCTATTAGGTTCTACTGGTCTGGAACTGGTTTTGCACCTGCAACACTTTGGACCCAGAGTCTTTAAGCCTTTGAAGACATTGGTCACATCCTCAGGGGAAGGCAGGTCCTTGTCAGAGGGGCTGGAGGACAGCAGGTCCATATGAGAACCTTCTGTTCCATATCTGATCAAACAGTATTGATTAAAGCATTTCCCTGCCTGATGGACTTTACTGGGGGAGGCTTTCATGGTTCTGGTCAACAGCCAACACAAGAGGAACATGAGAGGAGACAGGTGGGAGACATCAGGAGAGGAGACAGAAGGATGCCAGACACAGGACCACCAAAGGATGGGACAGAGACAGGAAGGAGCAACACATGGGGACCACAACAGAGGACAGCAACAAACACCCTCACAGAACCAGAGAAACCTCAGGTCACGTTACAAAGGAAGCGGTTACATCTTTAACGCTGAGTCATCGCCGTCAAGACTTTAACGGGAAATATAAGACGAGAAATGGAGCGAGGCACTTTTTCACAGTTACAAACACGCCCCGGTCTTTCAACATTCCCGTTAGGCAGCAGCTATTTTCTTGACAATTGGGATATTAAAAAACAGATCTATTTAATCAGTTTGCGTTCACATTTGTTTCCTGTTTTTCTGACGTTATGCAGAGATCTTAACGTTGTTTAGATGTGTTGCTGGTGATTTATGATTCCTCCTCTTTGGGTTTACCTCTGAAAGTGACAGATCCTCAGAGTATTTACCACCGGATCAAACATGGAACTGTGACAAACGCACCATTAAATCACTTCTAATAATGAGAGGAAGAGAGAAGAAGAGGGGGAGGATAATGTGGCCGCTGCCTTCATCATCTGTCCATCAGTGGAGCATTTAAACGCTGCTGCATCAGCAACCGATGGAGGTGAACATCCCAACAACGCAAGTCAGCGAACACTGATGATGGGATAGCAGTTTACAGGCAGGGAAAGATGAATTGGGACCAACTCTTAACAGCAACAGGAAGAGAGGAGACGCAGCTGCTCAGACGGAGGTGACGCACAGCTGCGGCGTCTCCTTTTAGCATAGCTGATTTTTGCTTTTGCTACAGTGAAACAACTTCTTCTTCTTCTTCTTAATGACGCACAAAGGCCAAACGCAGCAGCTCCACCTTCTTTAGCAGATGATCTCACACATTTCCCAACGGAGGAACGAGTCTGGAGGTCAGGGCAGAATGGTGGCCGGGCACGCTTTTATACCACGTGAGTGTTTGGGCTGATTCCTCGAAGTGAAAATCTGACCGTTTCGAGCACGTTTTCGGCTCTCTGAAATCCTCAGCCGTGCCCTGTCACTCCCGACGTGCACGCTGCCACAGAGAGAATTCTGTTGGGAGCCAGAAGAGATGACAGTGGCGGCCTGGCTGGGAGGGGTCCTCCTGATCCATCAGGGCTTCTGGACCAGCTCAGCTTTACTGTCTTTGGACAGACAGGCAACCAGACTGGGCGGTGTGGGAGGAATCTCCACCACACTTCACTGTTAATGACCTCTAATCCTGCGAGTGAGCTAAACTCCGGTCATTTTCCTGTGACTTTCCCTCCTATTTTGCCTGTTTTTGAGGGGGGGGGGCACACTTTTTCTTTTCAAATGACCAAGTCAAGAAGATCTACCTACTATAAATTTGCAAAACATACATTTATTCATAAATATATTGAGAATTCTTTATATGAACCATATATGTTGGTGTAACTCGCATAACTACATGAATCCATGTTGCTTGATACAAATCTGTGCATTTTATACCTTAATCTGATGACTTGTACTGAATGGAATCAGCCAGGGATGCATAGTCCAGACAGTAGCTGCTTGTTCTTAACGATTAAGTGACCCGGAACGAAGCCTCGGTGGCTGCCTTGGCTTTTAAAGGCAGCTGTGAGAAAAATGACTGCTGTTCGGACAACTGGGATTTTAGTTCCTTCACCTTTCTCCTTCTCAGATCGCTTTTCAGAGGCAAGTTAGTATCGTAGCTTTTATGAACAGCCCGAAAATGCCGCTCCAGATTTCCCTTTTTCGGTATAGCGGTGGCAGACTGGCAGATGAGGCAAACGCACTTTGAAAGTGACATAGTGGAAAAAAAGTCCACCTCCCATTCCATATGGAAATGGTACGTTTTTGGCTTTTTACTTGGTCCAGCTCCCCCTCCCATTTTTATATCCTTAAGTTCAGAAGAAATAAATTGGAGGCTGACGCACTAGCTTGCTAGAATGCGCCGTTATGTGCGCACGTGCAGTGACCCCTCTGCCAGAAAAAGCATGCGATCGACCCACAGTACAGTCGCGATCAACCGGTCAATCGCGATCAACGTATTGGGCGCCCCTGATTTAGAGAGTTAAACTCACTCAGGTAACTGGCTCCATCCCACAGAGACTATGTCCTCCCAAGCATGAACCTCTGACCCTGCTGACCCTATACAGCACTATAGCAATCCTAAATATGTAGTTTTATCTTCTGTTAGTACTGTAGTACAGCAGTAATGTGGACTCACCTCAGAGCGGCAGAAAATCTGCACCGTGAGAAGAAAGTAGGTGGGAAAATGAGGCATAAGTAGCCTGAGAGCTGTCTGTGGGACTTGGCAGAATACAGGTTGTCACAATGTTGTCAAGCTGGTCCGGAGTTTTGACATTGATGAGTGACAGCTGAAGGCCGGTCACGGTCTGAGGTGTCGGAGTCTCGCCGAGCTTCGCGGTTTGACAACCTTGAAGTGAAAAGGGCTCTCGATGCAGCCTGGGCCGGCTCATGTAGACGCTGGACGCAGCCGCAAAAGATCTCTGCATGTTGCCGTGCTTATTTTAGCCAGCAGAATTGTTGGCTCTCACTCACCTCTGAAGCAGACATGTGGAATAAAGAACAGACCAAAGCGGATAAACTAACAGAGGATTTCTATCTGTCACACGTCGCTCCAGAGGTCACGACCTCTAAGGATGAAATCCGGGAATGATAATCAAAGTTTTCAGCATTAAATGATTGAAAAGACCTGAGCAACTCCTGGGATTTGGCTGGGAAAAGGCAGAAAACAAGGACAATAGGAGACATGTGGCAGACATTACAGCAATTATGCAGGTGAGAAGGAGGAGAGGACAGACAGAAAGGGACAAAATGGAAAAACACAAAAGAAGACCTGATAATAAAAGCTGGACATAAACATGGAGGAAAGTAAATGGAAAACACGTGGAGCATAAAATCGAGAAGCCAAAAACATCTTCGACATTAGCTCATTAAGCGTCCTGTCAACACGATGTTCCGTCCACAGAGCAGAAGCAGCCGAAGCTCCGCTCGGGTTCTGCAGGATTTACTGTCAGCCATAAAGTGGGAATCTGCTGGATTTCAGACTCATTATTCAGACACGGCATCCAACCCTGCACCCCGACCCACACAAGGTCCGGTCTTCCTCATGTGCTTTAATGCATCACTCTCTTGTTTAAATGTCATTTTAATTCTGTTTTTTTCCCCGATGTTTGGCAGGATATATTGTGAATTTTCCAGCGGCTGATTGCCTTATTAATACTTTTCAGCACAGTTTTTGTGTCCTCACTTACTGATGGAACTGTTTTCCTTTGGAGCCGTTCACAAAAAAAGCCGTGAAAAGCAGATAAAACAAACCCAGTTAATGATTCAAACATGCTTGTGGGGACCAAAAGAGTTTTATAGCCATACTTTCCAACACTCGATGCTGTTTTCTGTCATCACGCGAGGACAGAAAAGTCGGGGCCGTCAAGAACAGAGCGGAGGATTTGGATCTACTCGGAGGAGCAGTTTTTCATCTGCAGGATTATCTCAGCACTGGTGTGTGTGAGGCTTGCACAGAGTTTTGCCTTTTAGGGAGAAAAGAACGATTCTACAGAGGGAAATCCACCGCGCTCTTGTTGAGGGTCTTAACCAAAAAAAGAAGGAACCAAATGAACAAAGTATCCCGTCAACACGTCGCAGGGAGGTTGTTGAGTTGCAGCTTTACAAGGATCATGTGAACACAACAAAGCCCAGGTGGAAACAGAGCAACATCTCCTGATGCTCTTCTTCATCTCAGATTTATTTGGTGGGGAGAAAACAGTGTTTTACCTCAGAATAATCCAGATTATCTGTGTCCTGGGGGCTACTCGGATCAGACGCAACTTGGTTGCTCTCTGGTGGTGAGTGAGGGTCAGACAGAAGAACCATCAGTGGGGAAGGAGCTTTTCACCTCTACAGGCCTGGACAACAGTCCAGCGTTGGCTCCTTCCAGCCTGGGTAATTCTTTGACAAGCCTACAGCTGATCTCCAAAGATGCAGCTGGAGTTCTGGCGGAGGTCACATGACTTCTGCTGGCGTGTCTTTAATACACTCCTCCTCACCTGCAAGGTCCTCGGAGCTCCAACCCTCTCCGGGGCCTCTGAGGAGTGTGTTCGGAATGTTCTGAGGGTGAAAAGAGTGTCAATGTGATGAGTTAGAAGCAGGAAACGGAAGATGTGATGTGATGCCTGGGTTAGATGATGCTTGGAGGAGAAGGAGAAGCTCTGGAATGAGTCAGTGGAAGTGATGAAGACTCGTGAGAGGAGAGGAGAAACTAGGATGAGGAGGACAGGAATGAGAGGGACAACGCATGTTGGAAGTTCTGGAGGTAAAGCCAGACTGAGATGGTTTGGACGTGTCCAGAAGAAGGACACTGGATGTTGGTAGAAGGATGCTGAGGATGGAAGGTGAGGAGGAAGACCTGAGACTGGAAATGTGGGTGTAGTGTGAGAGAAGAGCCATGAAGAGCTTCACGTGTTCACAACAGTTCAAGGTTGGATTACAGCTCCGGAGCTTCACTAGAACCTTTGGAAGTCCCCAGAGAGTGTTCTCTGTCCTGCACCTTAGATGTCTTAGAGGACGGAGCATCATGCAGCGCGTTGAACTCTGTGGTTTGTCCGGCAGCATCGATCTGGTCCATAAAACACATTAAATCCACCTCGAAGGCGGCTCAAGCGGCTCAGTGACGCGAGGGGGTGAAATGGTGACCAGAGGAGGTCTCGCAGCGCCCCCTGCTGCCCGAGTCTGCACGCTCTTTGGGATTTGAAACAAAAGGCTTAATCTTTCTTCATTTGTCTTTATCGTGAGAGTGTTGTGATGAATTCTGGTTTGGCTTTAATCAGCCCTCTGACCACATGAACAACGTGGACAACGTGCACGTTGGTAGAAAACAGCTTGTTATGGGGTCCACATGATTTCTTCTCTGTGTGTCTGCAACATCTGGGTCGAATCCAGACTGTCGCCCTGTTCATGCATACGCAACACTGGCCCGTCTATTGTGCCGATCCGACAACGAGGATCTGACCCGGGACCGGCGGCCTCCTGCTTCTGGGCTGGACCAGGACCTGACCTGGCAGCTAGCTAACAAGAAGGACCCGGTTTTGGATTGTTCCAGGGTTAAACTCTGTCCACTGGATTTCCATCACAAAAGCCTCCCCAGCGGCTTGCAGGCGTGACCCTGGGGCCTGTCACACACACACACACACACACACACACACACACACACACACACACACACACACACACACACACACACACACAGACTCCTTTTTTATGCTGATTTAAAGTGTGAGGAGGATAATCCAGAACTCTTTTATTGGCAGGAGGGCAGCGTGTTCTGCTGTGTGACCAGATTAGACCCAACACACCACCGTTTCCATGGCAGCAGCTATACTTCTGTGTATTTGTTTTAAAATTAAACTGGAAGATGGAGGAATCCCAGACATAAACGGCAGCGGCAGAGCTGAAAATCCTCTGGTTGGAGTTTTTTAATTTTGACCTCCATGTGTGTGGACCGTGTGTGTCCGTGTGTGGACGCTGCTCATTATTTTGGGTTCAGGGTTTTCTTTATTATAGAATCAGGACTAGGAAGAGGACTAGATGTCCTTTAGACACCACTCTAAAGGACTCTGTGGGATGTTGAGCCGGTGACCTTTAGGCAGTAGGTTGCCCACGACGCCTCCCGAGGGTTCATCCCAGTCAGCCCCCTCTTGAAGGCCCAGGTGGAGTCCTGTCTCATCCTCTACAGCCACGGACTGCAGCTCTGGAGACCACCAGCATGTGTCTCATTGTTGCTGGAGGCAGACAGGATGAGCCTGTGGGGTCTTGGCTATAGCCTCAGCTGAGGTTCATCACAGGGAGCCTTGATGGTGAAGCCTCCATATCCCAGAGCTTCTTTCTGCTCCTTCCCATCATCCATTGGCCTTGTTGTGCCTGCGTCTTTGGGACGGAGGGGACTTGTTCCAGGATGGTGTGCTGGTCCCAGGACCAAGACCATCTATTGGTCCGCAATGTGCCGGCGTTGCTGCTGACAGGGTCCTCCCAGTGCCCCAGAGGGGGGCGGCTGAGTCCTGAGACATGGTCTCCAGACTTGTTTTGCTCCTCAGATAAGCAGAGTGATGGTCTGACAGTTCCCCTGGATGATGGGAATATTCTTGTGGATTTTTGAACATGGGGACGGGTCCCAGTGAGGTGGGGGGGTCTGGTGAGGTGGGGCGGGTCCCAGCTGTAGGCTGGCACACCTGTAATCATCACCTGTTTATAGTACAGTTAAATGGACAGTCCCACGTGAGACAGAAGACGTCCAGTGAAACGTCCATTTCATTGCCTGCTGGTAATTAATTAGTGGGTGAACAAAGAGGGTTTCAGGATAATCTTGCTAACTGTTAGCGCACGAGTCTGACCACAGACTCTGGATTAGCGGCGTGGATGAAGGAGCAGGTGGCGTCTGAGGGAGGGAGGAAGCCTCTGCAGCACCAGGAAGTCTCTGCAGCACCAGGAAGTCTCTGCAGCACCAGTTGGGTCTTTCCCAGTTGGGATCTGCTGCCGTTAGCAGCCTCGGTGTGGACCACAGGTTTGGAGCCGCCTGATCCAGCCTTCAGACAGACGTTGCCTTCACCCATCTCCAGGCCTGGAGGCCTGGAACACCGGGGTTCAGGGTCCATCAACTCTGCATCAGAACATGAGGATGAGGACGATGAGCCCTGTGAGAAACACAGAGATGACAGGAAACACAATACTGGGAGACCAGAGGCAACACAGGTCAGGTCATTTCAAGGAATCACGGCAGCAGCGTCCACCTCTTTGGATTTAGTGGGATAAACGTGATTGAGTCTTCATCCCTCCTTATGTTCCACCCATGCTGACAGCCTTGTTGCAAACATCAACCCCTGCGGGGGTAAATCCAGCCAACCTGCGCGTTTTATTCACATTTGTGAGGGCGACTTTACAAAATCAGCACATTTCGTGATACCTTTATGTCAGGTGGTGGTCGGTGGAGCTTCAGGTATATAGAGGAGGCAACGCGCACATTTGTGCCTTTGTTAATCACCTTTCATGAGAATTTACTCCACTTTACCCATTTTTATCTTGTCGGCCGCCTTTAATCCCCCCTCACTCCCAAACACAAGGGTGCCATTTAAGCACGTCGAAGCGTGTCAAGTGGCGGCTTTTGCTGTTTTATTAATTGATTTGATCATTAATTAATCGCTGCCCGCTCTCGCGAAACCCATTTCCAATGCGGCCTACGTGCGCGCGCGGCGCGCGCGGAGCGGGAGCGCGCGCGGAGGCGGGCCGGCGCCTCGGTTTTCTCTAATCGCTTTTTTCTGCTACCTCCACTTAAAGAGCTCGGAAACGGGGACGAGCGGGCGGCCGTGGGAAGAACTCTTGTGTCGGTACCTCGGGATCGCGACGCGGAATCGCTGCATCGACGGCCAGTCGCCAGGTAACGTCGATACACATCCGGATCGGCTAAAAGTAAGCAAATGTCCCGTGAAGTGTCGTTTTCCAGCGGAGAGGGAGGAGGGGGCGGCGGGGAGGTGGATGTGTGGGACGAGCCTCCCTTTGTACCGACGCGGGGTCACCGCTCTTCACCGCACAATGTGGACACTCCGCAGACGGCGGGGATCCACGCGTTCCCCCCGGAGCCGCGCTCGGCCCGGCCGCCGCTGCCCTCCAGCGCTCCGCGCTGGCGGCCGGAGGCGGCGGAACCGCCTCCCTCCCTGCGGATTCACATCTAGCCCCCGTGTGGTTCTGGGTTCTTCGGTCTAACCACCCCCCCCCCTCACCTCCCCGAGCGCTGTCTGGGGCGCGTTGGCCCCCCTCCCCGGCCTGTTAACGTTAGCTAGCCCTTAATGATGTTTGGAGGACGGCTCGCCTGCAAGCCCCCGTCGACCCCCCCATTGTGTTTTCCATCCTCACACGCTGACCTGCACGGTTTGACCCAGCAGCGGCTGGTTCTGGTCCGCGGGGGCCCCGCAGCGACCCCCATGAGCACCGGGAACCTTCAGGGTGATGTCGCCATCATTAGCGTCAAACGCCCCCCGGGAAAGACGAGCTGCCTTCGGCCGCCCTTCATTAACTTCTCACCTGTTTTACAGCCCCAGTGAGTCGGATTAGTGTAGGTTAATGACCTGCTGAACTATTGTGTAACATTTAAAATGGGTCCATCAGCTGGGGGGGGGGGGGGCAGTGGTTGAAGGTATCCCCACTGTTTGGTCTCATCTTTCACCTGAAACCACAGATTTAATCAGTATTTGGTTAAATGGGGCAGGTTAGAACCCCTCCAGAGGTTGACATGTGGTATATGACCCCCCACCCCCCCAGATCAAGTCAGTAGTTGTGGACAGTTTGAGCACAGTGCACGTGTTTGTAACGGTTCTAGTTCAGGTATTAGTGGAGAAAAGACTGAAACTGGGATTTGAACCCGTGACGCTCTTGCTGTGACGCACTGGGCTAACGTGCGCTGGGCTAACGTGCGCTGGGCTAACGTGCGCTGGGCTAACGTGCACTGGGCTAACGTGCGCCGGACTGTGCTCTTCATTTCTATTTTCAGGGCCCACGATGTCTAGTGACGTGCAGAGACCAGATGACAGCCCCAGCACCAGCGGGGGGAGCTCGGATATCGAACAAAGGGAATCGGTACCGGCGGAACAGGAGCGCGAGCAGGCGCAGCCCAAAAAGAAGGAGACCAAGATCTCCAGCAAAACTGCTGCTAAACTCTCAACGAGTGCCAAGAGGTACAAACGAGCCCCCCGGGCGGGTCTGACACCGGCCGGCCTCTCGGGGCTGCGAGCGTGTATTTAAAAGATGGAAGCTTCCTGTGAACTTGTCTCTTTCTGAGTGTGGCGCAAAGCTCAGGAACCAGAGATGTGAGCGAGCCTCGGTCGGCGTGGCGGGGCTCGTCTTAACTGTGGTCCAAATCAAACCCTGACCTGGTCAGTAACCGCCTCTCTCTTCCAGGATCCAGAAGGAACTTGCAGAAATAACCCTGGATCCACCCCCCAACTGCAGGTGAGCAGCTGCTCCTTTGTCTGTGATCATGTGGACCTGTGTGTGTGTGTGTGTGTGTGTGTGTGTGTGTGTGTGTTCACCTGAGCCCGTCGACGTCTCGCCGGCTGCTCATCCTTGCTGGTTCTGAAAGCACCGTCTTGTGTCGCTCCCCCTCAAAGGCTGCAGCAGAAGCTTTAAAGCTGCTTTTGGACCCTGCGGTCTGGTGGGGACTCGCCGAGAGGTGCGGCCGCACGCCGGCTGTCACGCGTGCTCGCCGCTCGTTTGCACGGCGCTCACCGTCGGGTTGTGTTGCTTATTAAGCGGTAATTACTGCATGACGTCTGGGCAGGATTGCGTCGGGAGAGTTGCTGAAGTTGTCTGACTATTTTGGACCGACTGATTTCCCTCTTAAATTTAGCCCGTACTGGTGATGTTAGCGACCCCCGCTACACGCCGCCGGCTCAGTCCACAAGCGTCTCCGTGTCCCTCCGTGCGGCGTGCACTCCTCCCTCGGCGACCTAGAGAGACTCCTTTAGAATAAAAAGCTCAGGTTTGTGTCTTTTCAAGATCAGCCCTGTCGCTGCTTTAATCCTTTTCATCTTAATTTAATCTGGGTTGGGTCCTGCTTGGTCCTGTTCACATGGGTCCAACAGTGAGACCCCCCCCCCCCCCCCGATGCTCTGTGGACCGTGGCTTTGCTGTCACGTCAGCACGAGTCAGGAAGATCCCTCCCTAAATGATCTCCAGCTTTCCCCTCTGATATTTTTGTTTATATGTTTGCAATGTTCTCTAATTTCTGAGGCTAGTTCTGTCCGACCTCCCAGTAACGACCAGCGACCTCAGATGTCCTCCCAGCGTGAAGCCGTCGTCTCGCTCTTGTCTCCTCCGTGTTGGACAGATAGATGATGTGAGAACATGGATGGGAGAACAAGCTTCTAATGCTGTTAGAACCGCTGGTCCAAGCCTGTTGGACCTTTATCAATCAGTACCTTTTAATATTGTTTCTGCCAGTTTCTTGCACTTCTCAAACACATCAAAGGAGCGAGGGCTCACTCAGACCTGGGGGAACACATATTAGAACCAGACCAGCCTGATCCAGCATCAAGAACCCCCCCCAGTGAGGCTCAGTAGGGTGTTTGGCCTCTGGTGTTGGTGGTGAGTGCAGAGAACATCAGCAGTCTTCATCCTCCAGCAGCACCTGACGGATCAAGGCCCACAGGACCAGCAGGTGGTCTGCCTGTGGGTCAGAGGATCTCATCCCAGAACCTTTACACCTTTGGGTCTTCATCCTACCAAAACATCAGTTGAGCTCTGGGGAGGACGAGGCTGCTGATAAGGATTGGGCCGTCTGACAGGTGGAGCCAGGTCTCCTGGACCTGACCTCCGTCCTGGGGGGGGCGGAGCCCTGAGAATCAGCCTCGGCCTGCGTTGCCTCAGCGTCCCTCCCCTGGGACCAAATCTGGCTTTTTTTCTTTGAGTGGAGCAGCTGGGAGCTCGGCTGAGTCAGCGGTCCGTAACGGTCGCTAACGGGAGCTCCTCTTGGCTACATTAGCGTTCCTGCGCTGCTTCTCCAGCTGTTGGACTCGTGATTTGTGACCACGAGGCCGGAGGTGTCGGAGGCTCCGGCGCCGCTGCAGAGGATTTCTGACTGTCAGCAGGTCCAGTCGCAGCACTTACGGACGTGGAACAGCAGATCGTTTCACAACGTTCATCCCTGCTGGAGCTGTTTTTCTCTCCATTCAGCGGCACTTAGCGGCCCGTTTGGGCCCGAATGGACCTGCTGCCATAAACAGAGTGGTGAAAGTGGGTTTCATGGTCGGAGGTCTTAAATCAAGAGGTTGGACAGTAACTCCTACGGCGTGCGTCCTCCCTGACAGCCCCCTGGTTGATGGAAGCAGAAGCAGCTTTATTCCTCTTTAGTTTCGGTTCAGGTTGAAGCAGCCAGAGTGGGGGGGGGACGACAGAAGCAGTTCAGAACCAAGCGAAGCGCCAAAGCTAAGGCGGCTCGTCAGCGCTCGGCCAACACCTCAGCCATCATCAGAGATTCACTGGTTCAGGACAGGGGAAATCACGTGATCACCAATTCAAAGATGTGAAGGAGTCTTTACTGGGCCTCATTTAGTGTGTGAAGCCTCTGGCCTGTCTGTCTGTCTGTCTGTCTGTCTGTCTGCCTGCCTGTCTGTCTGTCTGCCTGCCTGTTTGTCTGTCTGTCTGCCTGCCTGCCTGTCTGTCTGTCTGCCTGCCTGCCTGTCTGTCTGCCTGCATGCCTGTCTGTTTGTCTGTCTGCCTGCCTGCCTGCCTGCATGCCTGTCTGTCTGTTTGTCTGCCTGTCTGTCTGCCTACCTGTCTGTCTGTCTTTCTGCCTGCCTGCCTGCCTGTCTGTCTGTCTGTCTGTCTGTCTGTCTACCCTGCAGAGTGACAACCAGAAGCACCATAGCCTCTTCTATTGGTTCTCTTGGAACTCTGGTTCTCCCATATTGGCTGTGCAGGTTCTGATCTGGTCCTGGTCCTGGTCTTTGGTTTCCTCCTTTAATGGCTGTTCTGACCAGAGTACAAGTCCAAATCTTCACCCATATGTTCCGTCCATCAGTACCTTTTATTACAGCACTCGAGAACCTTTTGTGTTGTGGGCTGGTCTCAGCTCACTCACTCATTTGGGTTTAGTTTGGACTGGACCTCTGATGTTCTGTGGAAGGAACTGAACAATTGAACACGCAGCTGTCCGGTCCCGGTCCACGAGGGCCCCGATCCAGCCGGGTTTTCTGTCCCCCCAGGCTGAAGGTGAAGGGGAGAACCCAGGAAGTCTACCTGCGAGGTCGGGAACCCCGGTTGGTTCTTGTTCTGGACCCCCCCCCCCTGAGTGTAGCAACAGTTGTGTATCAGAGACTTGTCCTCTGTCTCTTCCTGTCCAACCTGAGCTTGTGGCGTTGAAACTGTCGATTTCTAAGAATCAGCGTTAGTATTTGAGGCGGGTGAATTTTTGAAACAACCTTTGTTGCATTAACATATTAATATACTTAAACTCTAAGTCTGTATATGTTTTATTAAATACAAACCTGTGTGACTGTAATTGGCCAGTTTAAAGATTTAAATTGTTGCTTTTGTCTGGATGCACTTTGTTCCTGATGACACATTCAGACCTAATTAACTTTTCTTTGCATTAAGCGTGTTTGCGACTCCTCTTTCACGAGCGTCTCCGGCTGCTGGTGCAGCTGCCGCTTACGTTGTCATCATCTACTTTACCCTCTGCGCCGGTTACCATAGCAACGCTCCGTTTGTTTCCACCTTGCAGCGCCGGTCCTAAAGGAGACAACATCTATGAATGGAGGTCGACCATCCTCGGACCGCCGGGCTCCGTGTACGAGGGAGGTGTCTTCTTCCTGGACATCGCCTTCACCCCAGACTACCCCTTCAAGCCTCCCAAGGTCAGTGCTGAGAACCGGCCGGCGGTCCAGCTGAGGACCAGGGTCAGACCTCTCCGTGGTGGACGTCTCGTCCACGTTTGAAGCTGCAGAGGCTTCATCCACACTCCGGGTGTTCTCCAGGGATTCTAAGGGGGTTCTCCAGGGTGTTCTAAGGGTGTTCTCCAGGGGGTTCTAAGGGTGTTCTCCAGGGGTTCTAAGGGTGTTCTCCAGGGGTTCTAAGGGTGGTCTCCAGGGGTTCTAAGGGTGGTCTCCAGGGGTTCTAAGGGTGTTCTCCAGGAGGTTCTAAGGGGGTTCTCTTGAAATTCTTAAAAGAATGGTGGCTGATGACTGGTTGATCCCCGACTGACCTCTGAACCCTAAAACACGTCCAGCACTAAATCATCTTTTTTTGATGTCGGCTGTTTATAATAACACTGATAAAGGAGATTGAAAATGCTGATGTTTGCAAATGGACCCCCCATAAATGCAGCTTTTGCCAATTCCCAGGTTCCCCATAGCAACCAAATCAGCCTGGAGACTGGAAGTAAATGTAAATGCTGCCGTCAACCCTCTCTCTCTCTTAACCTCAGTGCTCCTGATGCTCACTCGCCCTTTCCCCCTCATCCACCTCAGACCGCGTCAGCAGCACCAAACTGCTCTGAGCAGCAGCCTTGTTCCTCTGAACACAGCCTCCCTACACACACACACACACACACACACACACACTAACTGAGGCAGTACATCTGTGTGTATGTCATGGACACTTAAACTGTGCAGGCTCACGGGTTTATTCAAACTGTCCAACACTGAAGATGGCAGAAGGACTCGATACTTTGCTGCCCTCTGATGGTGGTTGAGGAGTTTTAGCGACGACTGCTAACATTTACTGCAACCAACCAACCTAAATAAGAAAAACAAAACGGTTGAAGCTTTTCCTTTTCTTGTAGGTAACGCCTGACAAGCCCTAGTGAATTACCCATATTAACTAACTAACTAACTAACACTGGAACCAGAGCAGTCTGAGACACACTTGGTGCACCTTTAGGAACACGTGTGACCAATGTAAATGTGTTTAAATGCATGTTAAACTCCTGCTCCGGTCCCCGTTATTATTTAAAAGCTGATGCATGTTTGAAGTGGTGAGAGAACCCTGTGATCACACTCTTAACTCTGTGTGTGTGTGTGTGTGTGTGTGTGTATGTGTGTGTGTGTGTGTGGGGGGGGGACAGGTAACGTTCCGTACGAGGATCTACCACTGCAACATCAACAGTCAGGGGGTGATCTGTCTGGACATCCTGAAGGACAACTGGAGTCCTGCGCTCACCATCTCCAAGGTGCTGCTCTCCATCTGCTCCCTGCTCACCGACTGTAACCCAGGTACGAGCCGCGTCGGTCGGACCGTGGCCGCGCCGCCGCCACGTTTGGAACAAACGCCTGTGCTTGCTTCTGAACTGGATTATTGAAGCTGTGGGTTTGGGGTTGAATCAAAGGCCAGAGTGGAGGAGGTTGTTGACCTGCTGTCCGTCTGTCTCTCTGTCCGTCTGTCTCTCTGTCTGTCCATGTGTCTGTGTGTGTGTCTGTGTGTGTGTTTTCAGCTGACCCGCTGGTTGGAAGCATCGCCACACAGTACCTGACCAACAGAACAGAGCATGACAGAATAGCCAAACAGTGGACCAAGCGGTACGCCACATAGACCCGCGCCGCCCCCCCTCCTTTACCCCCCCACCCGTTACTGTACCTCTCTACCTCTTGCTGTCACCCATAGTCTGTCAAAGCACACTCACGAAGTGCAACAGGACTCCTGCCTTCCTGCCCCCCCCACCCCCCCAGCCTAACATCTATCTTTTCTGTGTATTGAAAAAAGACAAATATTCCCTTTTGTTCGCCGTTGACTTGAAAGTTTCTTTTTTTTTATACAAAGAGAAGGTTGTTTGATTTTTATTTTCCAATAAGTGAATGTTGGAAAGGTGTGAGAGAAAAGAGCGCTGGAAGGGTTTCCCTTGTGTCTGTTCTCCGTAGCTGCAGCAGAAAACTCGGAATCGCTGCTTTGATTTCGGCTCCCTTCCTTCATCAGTGTATTACCTGCATGGAACAGGAAGCTTTGTTCTGACGGATCCTTTGTTCTTTTAAACTTCCGCTCCCTTTGTTTGTACTGTATGTATTTTTTCAGAGGCTTTTGAGGCAGACCACAGACCTTTAGGTCTGCCTGTGAAAGAGGCGGGACTTGTATATTTCCTGGCTACCCACCACGGCTGCGGTTGCAGAGTGGTTTGTTGTGCACTTGTATTACTGAAGCACCCAATAAAAACACACTGTGGTTGGCTTGTGACACGCTGTCGGGCTGTCTGTTTCATGGCCTCGGATCAGGGTCGGCTCGAGCT
Source organism: Takifugu flavidus (assembly GCF_003711565.1). Classification (NCBI taxonomy): domain Eukaryota; kingdom Metazoa; phylum Chordata; class Actinopteri; order Tetraodontiformes; family Tetraodontidae; genus Takifugu; species Takifugu flavidus. The sequence goes on from NC_079529.1 coordinate 12,922,477, forward strand.
GTGATGGTCCTCGTGCTGTGCCTTTGGAGGGACTGTTGCCACGACAACTGTGCTTAATTGAAGTAGGACACAGAACATAATCAGGAGGTGCGTTGGGGACATATTGAAATATTGTCGCTTGTTCTTAAAAGACACAAATAACAGAATGTTGCTACCAACTTGGCTTTTTCAGCCTCCGTTAATCCCATTAAACACTTTTGTAGCACTTCGGCACCAAACCTGCCAACTAATCCGGGTTTTTTCTGCTTGAAAAGCGTCAATAGAACCTGCTAAAACGCTACAAATGGGAAACACGCAGCACAACATTCACACGCTTCCACGAATTGGCAGAAATGTCAGATAACGCGATGCAGGTTGACAGATCAGCTGTAACGTTGGACGGCTTCGTGGCACCTGAGGAGGTTCAGGAGACGGCGCCGGTCGAGCCTCCCCGACGGAGGTGGTCCAGAAGCAACAGGTTAGCTCGTGTAGCTCCACCTGCTAAAGAAACCGAGCCTGGTTCTGATGGAAAGTGCATCCCAATGTGTTGGGTAAGGAGCTGCAGACCAGTCAGGACGTCCACCCTGACCCCTGTTCACCCGTGACAGCTCCGACGGACACCTGGGCTTCAGAACCGGACCACGGAGCAGTGGAAGAAGGTGCTCGCCTGGGGATCACACGGCACCAGGATGCATTGTGGGAAGACAGATCCTCACGTGGTCCTCAAAGCCACGTGGACGTTACTTGGACATGCAACACCTCCCTCGGAACCGATGCAGACGGCGCTCGGCCCTTCATGGAAATGACATCACCTGATGGGCGTGGCCTCTTTCAGCAGGACGACCTCACCTGATGGATGCGTTAAAGAAATTAACTTGGATTCTCTTTCTCTCCCCTCTGAAATTCTGAATTCATTGACGCAGTAGATCTTAGAAGGACTTGGCGAGTCTCGTTAAGTCGTGTGTTAATTCGGACCGGTGAAAGTGTCGTCATCCTGGTTGTGACCTGTCGTCAGCCGCCCCCCCTGGAAACGCCCCTCTGCTTGATTATGGCTCATTTTTGCTGTGAGCAGGAACAATAATCGAAGCAATCCATCTGATGGATGTTGCTTGGATTATGTTGTCATGGAGCTCACAGGCTGTGGATCCAGAAGCTTCGGCTGGTTTTTGGAAGGAACAACCCGTTTGTTGTTCACTATGGTTACACTATTTTGCCCTTTTCGGGGCCGCTGAAGGCAGATAAATCATGTGATTCTCTCACTTTTCTGATGTTAGAGAAAAGAAAAGTTTTCAGCCAGCTGAAGTTGTTCTGTTGCCTTGATTATAACCTGTTAATGCCATTGAGGTTGTTCAATTATCACATTTTTATGTATTTATTTTGCACGTTTTTTTTACACAAGTGCATCTTTCCTCCTTTAGCGTCATAAGAGGAAAATAAATTATATTAAATGAATGCATAACACATTTCTGGGGTGATATATGTATACATAAACACTTTCAACTTGTGTCCATCTGCTATTTCACAGCTTGCACTAAGGAATACGTGCACAGCCGTTGTGATCAGTGCAGCTGAAAGATTCAGACTGTATCAGAACATCCTGTCGTGTGTTCTAACAATACAAAGTTTAAGAAAATGGGCTTTTTTTTTTTTACAAATGCATGAGTTACTCTTATTAATCAGCCTTAGATTAGATGTGTTGAATTCAGTTTAATTTTTAGCCTAATGGTGGTTTGAACTGGCTTTTTCATGCTAAGTAGATTGATTTTTCATTCCTAATAATAATAAAGCCTTAGAAGAAATTATTTATTATTGGTAGTATTAGTAGTATTATTGTTATTATTATTTCATACTGTGCTAGTTTGTAATTTTGTCATCAAAAAGTGCAAAAATGTATTTCTTTTGGTAATTTAGAACGATGTTCTATCCCAGATGTAACTTAAATACGAGTCTTATGTATGTCTGCTGTCGACGCTGCAATACTGCTTTAATCCTGCAGAGGGCGACAGGCCGCCAGCCAGCAGAGGGCCAGACACAACAGAGGCGCTGTTCCAGTGATTTACCCTGTGGTATTTCTCTCTGTCTGTCTTTCTGTGGACACTGATCTGCCTGCTCTGTGTGGGTGGACAGTTTAGGTCCAGCTGGAACCGCCGTGTTCACGTGTGTTCACGTGTGACAGCAGCAAAGCTCTAATAGATGAGGTCGTCACATGAACAGACGCTTTAATGAAGGCTCTGATATCTCGTAGGTGTCTGAGGGAAACACGGTTAATGGAAAGAATTTCGAGTTTGTCTCTCCTTTTATCGCTCCACTGACCCCTCCTGTCCGGTAGGTGGCGATATTGCGACTCTGAGTTGGTCAACAGCCACCAATCAAATCAAAGGAAGAAGGTCTGCAGTCTGTCAGCATAAGAGAACATTCATATTTGATATTTCCTAACGAAGGTATGACACTGGAGAACTGAGATACTCTCCATTCTCTCTGGTAAATATTACACTTATTCACTTACTCACATATTGACGAGAAAGTTTATAGAAAGTTTGACTCTTCTCTTTAGGTTTGATGCAGTCATTCATCATCTGAAACTCTAAACAAGGTTGTCTAACTTGACACACCTTCTGCTTCCTGTCTTCTTCCCAGGAATAAACGTAACAGCATAATTACACTCTGGGAGAAGAACCAGATGCTGCAGGCATTGAAAATCATGGATTTATGCATTAAAGATCAGAATGATTGCACCTTTTGTAAACTGACCACTTAGTGGCACTTGTTTTCATATGCATCTACCACAAAGCGCGTTTGTCCTGCCACACATGAACATCAGATAAAGACTCCAGTTGGCTTCAAGTGTTCGACAGACTGTCCAGGGTGGATTTCTGCTTCTCAGCTGTTGCCCCGATGAGACGCTCCAGCTCCAACAGCCCAGAGCAGGAAGATGTTCATACACGAGGAGTGAATGAGTGTAAACAAGACAACAGCGTTAAGAAGCCACATGCAGTTCTTAAAGGTTCATTTTTGTGAGGGATGGTCTTGTTGTCAGGTCAGCTACTACAAGAGTGAGAAAACTTGAATACAAATGGAATTAAATGCATCTTTCACGCTCATTAAATGCTGCTAAACAGGAAACTTTTCTTACAATATCTATTATGTTGCAGATTATTTTAACAAACTATTTAAACTGTCCACCCGGCCGACACCCTGCTGGGATTGAGTAACAGATAACCAACTGGCCGAACAGTTAAAAAAGCCATTAACCTGCAGATGACGAGTGGTGTCCAGGTTATCTCTGACTTTTATCTTTACTGCTTCTCATGTTCCAGCTGATTACATTATCTTGAATATCTGGTAATATACTTGCACAACAGAACAGAAATGTAGGACTGTAATATATTAATTTAAATGACACTTTTCACTCACATCTAGGGGGGATGAGACCTTAGCTAGGTTTGGGCAGATAAATGATCCATTAAGAGGTTCATCAACCTTCCACTGTGATGTGGAAAATCCCAATAGAGAGAAACATTGCCATAAAACAATCCACCAGGATGAACATTCCTCAAACAAAAGTCTCCTCCTCACAATCCCTGAAGATCCCATCTCTCCTGCACGGATCAGGAGCCTCCCCCTCGGAATAACTGGTCCCTTCAGATGAAGGTAACGTTGTGGTGGATTTTATAAACATAGGTTTTTTTGCATAAAGTATAGACATACATAGAACAAACTGTTGACATTTTAATGTTGTTTTTACTGATGTATTTTTTAAAAAAAATACCCACAAAACTAGGAAGAAGCAGAGGACTGCGGAGCTCTGCAGGTCCTTGTGTATCCTTAGCTTAATCTGAGGAAATGTAACACAATAAAATAACAACTCTGACATGAATAAAACATAGTTGCAACCTTGCAGCTTAAAAAAAGAGTGGAAACATGAAACAGGCATACATCTCGATCTGCAGGATAAGAATTAATCATTTGAATTATTCTTTTATTTTATTAACGTTGACTTCTAAACACAGCTGATTATTGTACACGTGCAACAGCAGAGGGGGTGGAAACAGCCAGTGACGTCAGTGGATCAGTGAGCTTTAGGGCAGAGTAGAGACACATATCAAGGTATCAGCTGCTAAGTCTATTTAAGAATACCGTGTATCCTGTTAGCACGGTTTGATGTAGGCTCTTCGCTAAAGGGTGCCCAGTAAAATGTTATTTTAACATATTTTATTTAAACCCAATGGGCAGATACATGCTTGGGGGAATTTTCCACGCTTCAATGGCAAAAACACGCTTTCCTTACAACTGCTGGCCCTTTAATTTCTATAGATAGTCATGTGTACACCTGTGAGACCACAATCTGAGCCCTTTGATCTGAGATTAATGACAGGAGTCCTGTATGGAGATTAAGATCTGCAGCAGCTCGAAGGCTCGCTGGAAAAGTGGTTAAAACAACGAAACACAAATGGAAAGGTAAAGCTTTTAACCCGTGTAAATAAATACCTGCAAAAGCTGCACCAGCACCCCCAGACAAATGGGTGTGAAGGGTTTCCCCACCTGTGGTCCCGCTGAGCTTCCAGTGTTCCAATAACAGACCCTGACGTGTCATTTACACTATATATCAGTGTTTGCTGTCACATATACAAGTAGAATCAATCCTGCTGATCCCAAGACAACTTAATGTATCTGGTGCTTTGAGCGACGTATTCATATCTAAATATAGCCGGAAACATGTGGCGCTGACATCATTTCTGCCTCTCACACAGGCAAATGTGGAAAAGATCTCCGCTTTAGCGTCTCTGTGGATTCTCCCGAAAGAGGGAAACAACATAATTAGATCAATAAATAGGAAGACTTCCAGGGAACAGGGCGCACGCGGCAGGTCCACCGGACAGGCGTCACCCTCCTCCGTGTTCTGTGCAACGTGACCGCTGCAACGGTTCCCCGGTTACGTCGCAGGCGCGCGGCTTGGCTCCGCCCCCTTGTGTTCTGAAAGTGTGTCACTGGGTTAAAGTGGCTCGCGCTGCCGCGCGAAGGGGCGTGGCCAGCAAGTGGGTCACATGGGCGAACACACGCTCGAGAACATTTAGTTCTTTTGACGACCCGCAGTCACACACAACAAGGAGGAGTTCTCCCATTCACAACGCCCTTGTTCGGCGTCATGTTCCAATCTGCCCGGCCGAAACTCTGGTATGAGCTTCAGTAGCGTCGTTCGCCGCCTTACAGCTGCACCAGTTTAGAGAGGCTTTCCTGAGAGGTGGCAGATAATAAGCAGTGAAAAGCGACTTTTTCCTCCCGCGGAGATGCCTGAGGACGTTGGAACAGCCAAAGCTGGTAAGATGACAGTTCTTCGTTTATTAGTGCGGTCTGCATGCAGGGCACAAACTCAACACACTCCTGTGACATGTCAGCTTTTTGTGAGGTTAAACAGGACTCGAGAGAATCAGGACAGGTCCACCTTTAAAGTGACCCATAATGTGAACAAGTCCCATCTTTTAGTGGGGGGAATAAAAGCTAAAGTACTGTGGTTGCACAAGTGTTTCCAGCCTGCAGTAACTGGGAGGTTGGTGTGTCCAGACCATCAGACTCCTGCTCAGCAGTGGTCCGTCCATCATTCCTGGGTTGAGCTCTTCCAGGAGGATCTTCCTGACTTGTCCTTAGTTAGATGAGACAGCAAAGCCACGGTCCACAGAGAGCTTCCAGAGCATCAGAGGGGTCTCACTGTTGGAGGGATCAGTCAGGAGAAGAGAAGGAAAGAGTTTCCAAGGCTTCAGATAGACCATGGACCTCAGTGAAGACAGGAGGACATGTGGCTCCACAGGGACACGACCGAGAACTGGACGTCCCTCCAAAACCCATGAGGAGACCAGGAGAAAATGGGTCAGGGAGGCTTCCAGGACAGCAACATTAAAGGAGCTGCTGGAAGGTCCTGGAGGTGGGCTACATGTGACAAGAACCTCCAGGGTTCTTCATAGGTTTGGGCTGGGGGGGGCAACACGGAAGCCTTTTCTGGTGAGGAACATCCACTACTGAAGATGAGGATATCCTCACAATCCAACAGGTTTATTGGAGCACCAGCCAGGATGTGATGTTAAAGGCTGAGTTCTGTAATAAAGTCAAAAGGTGCTTTAGGTATGTGTAACTTTAAGGGTGTGTGTATTTTTTATATTTTTTTAAAATTATATTTCCCCCTAAAACATTTTGTTTTTCAATCGGCTGACATGATTTCTCTTGGACCCATTTTGCTCGAGCAAGTGTGGAGACCTTCATGTCCTCTGTATGTAGGTGAAGCTTCACATCTTTCATACATATTTGACTGGTTCTGCTACTTTTGATGGAAGCAGTGGGGGAAGAACCCACCAGTCGGTCTCACTGAATGTGTCATAAAGGTAGAAAGAAGGACAGAACTCAGTGAATTACCTTCTACTTTTTATTTCTAATGTATTTTTCCCGTCGCGGAAACGCACATTTAACACGACAACGTGTGAAAAGTGGGGTCTTTTAAAGCGTATTCTGAAATGGGGTTAGCAGCGCCACCGCTGCCTTGGACACAACAACAATGTTTATGTTCCTCCGACTGTACTCACATGGACAGCGTAGCCCGGCCACGTGCGCCTGTGTGTACGCGCCTCAGCAGCGCGCCTCTGATTGGCTGAGAGGCGTTCGTGTCCTGGCCACGTTTTAGCGGGGCGCGCCTGTGATTGGCTGGAGCCGGTCCCGAGGCGCCGCGTGTTGCATAATTTGGTGTGTTCCCTGCGAGGTCCACGTGAGCCGCGAGCGGAGCCGCAGCCTGACCCAGATCTGCTGTTGTTACAGGGAATTCATGACAGGTCCACGTGTGGGCGGGCTGTGAAGCCTGGCTGAGGACACCAGATATCTCTTTAAAATGCAAATGGATTTTGACACTATCTTAAAACCAAAACAAAACAAAGCTTCCAAAAAATGATTCATCGCAACACAACCCCGGTTTGAGGCGGCGCGCTCTCAAAATCTGGGAATCTGGGAGTAAATCGTCTGATAAAGTTGTGGCGGGTTGGTGCACGTAAACAGATGTTCCCCTTTCAGTGTTTCTGACGTTCTTCTGAACTTCTGATGTTGCTCCAGTGCTTCAGTGACCCCGTCTGGGTAGTTGGGTCAGCAGAACATACTCCCACAGCATGTCCAGTGTTACGTAAGGGGTTATCCAACCAGCATATGCTGGGATTGATAACGGGTTGATCACTGACAGCACTGGAAAGACACCAGCACGGGCGTGTCAGGAACATCTTTAACTGCAGGGACTTTTATGTGCGTGGGCAGTTCTTGTACATGTTCGTAGTATCGTGTCAGGGCTGTTTGTTTTGGTGTTTGTCTCAGAGCGACAAGAAATGTTAATCATACATTTGACAAGTATTGGGTCAACTTTTGGATTATCTTGCCAGTGTAGTTGTCACCATAGTTACCACCCTGTCTAGTTGTATAATGAAAACTTGCTTTTTGTTCACAGGAGGGGTCATTGCCTATATTTCCTCTGGCTCCACTTCCATCCCAGAGTCCTGTAGGAGCGGTAGCCCCAACAGCAGCTACTTGTCCACATCACCATCGCTGTCCCGCCCCGCGCTGCCCAGCAGAGCCATCGGGATGGTGGTGGACATCTCTCCCCCTACCAAAAGTTCCCAACAGCGTAGTCATGGCGTGGAGAAGCCAGGACGTTCCTCATCATCCAGCAAGACCTGCGTTACCAGTAAGCACAGTACTGCTATGGTCAACATGTCCTCCTGATGTGGTCCAGGATGCTAATTGCAGGTTGTTGTTTTTTTGTTGTTTTTACAGAGATTAATGGTATGGTGCTGCTCTGCAAGGTGTGTGGCGACGTGGCCTCTGGCTTCCATTACGGCGTCCATGCTTGTGAGGGCTGCAAGGTAACACAAGTTCCCACTAGAAAGGCCTTATACCGCCTTTTACCTCCCTTTGATTTCTGACTGTGCACTCCAGCCTGATTCATTCTCCTGTGTGGGTCCTGCAGGGTTTTTTCCGAAGGAGCATCCAGCAGAACATCCAGTATAAAAAGTGTCTTAAAATGGAGAACTGCACCATCGTCAGGATCAACAGAAACCGCTGTCAGCAGTGTCGCTTCAAGAAGTGCCTCGCTGTCGGCATGTCCAGAGACGGTGAGGAGACGGCGCCTGGTTCCTTTTGAATAGCATGCAGGCCTTGTCCGATCGCCTTCGCAAGCTAACCACCGGCATTTTTCTCTGACTCTTAGCTGTCCGATTTGGTCGAATCCCAAAGAGGGAGAAGCAGAGGATGCTGCTAGAAATGCAGAACGCCATGAACAACATGATGAGCAACAACAGTCAGCTGCACACAATGCTGCACAGCCACCAGAGCCCCTCGCCGCCGATGGAGGCCAGCGATGCCAGCTCTGCGCCATCCTCCTCCTCCTCCTCCTCTTCCTCCTCCTTCTCTGCTTCTGATTCTTCATCCTGCTCCAGCCCCTCCTCCCCACAATGTCCCCAAGACTCTGAGTCTGTCATTTCAATGGACACGAACTCCAGCTCGGCCTCTTCTTGCGCGTCGGACAGTGGTGAAGATGAGGCCGTTGTCACAGGAAGTGGACAGCGTCAAAATGCCTTCGCCTACCGCCAGCAGAGCCAGGCCTCGTATTCCCTGGTCACCGTGCCGACTGAGGCGGGATGCGACAGCCGCATGGAGGTGCCAGCAGAGCAGGAGAACTGGAACTGCTGGAACAAGAACACCGGTGTGGAAGCCTACCAGTACAGGACGCACAGCCCGCATGTCAGCAACGCTGCCTACAGGGAGGAGCGTGGAGACTACCAGCAGCAGTGCCACAGCGCCCCCAGCAGGAAGCCTGCAGAAGATGCAAAATCGTGGCGCGAATTCAAGAGGCTCCCGAGCTGCAGGGGTCCTCAGGAACCCAACAGCTGTCTGCACAACAGGACACGCCTGGTGACTGACTTTTGCATCCCTAAAAACAATCTTTGGTTTTAAAAATCCTTTTTGAAAATTGACTAAAGGTCGTTCCTCTTCCTTCTGTCCGCGCTCAGGTCTGTCCCATGAACACGTCGCCATACGTGGGGCCCAACAAGTCGAGTCAGGAGATCTGGGAGGAGTTTTCCATGAGCTTCACCCCGGCAGTGCAGGAGGTGGTGGACTTTGCCAAAAGGATTCCGGGCTTCCGGGATCTCCCCAAGAATGACCAAGTGAGCCTGCTGAAGGCTGGAACATTCGAGGTGAGGAGGGGGCGCCATTTGTCTGTTCTTTTTACACACACATACACACACACACTTGGTAAATCTGACTATCAAAACAACATTTGATTTAAGTAGGGCGCTGTCGTGCTGTATCTAAATTCCCTTCTGTGGATTCCTAGGTGCTAATGGTCCGATTCGCCTCCCTCTTCAATGCGGCCGAGCGTACCGTGACCTTCCTGAGTGGAAAGCGTTACAGCCTCGACACGCTGTGCTCGCTGGGCGCCGGCGAGCTGCTCCTCTCCATGTGTGAGTTCAGCGAGAAGCTGGCAGCCCTGCGGCTGGACTCTGACGAGATGAGCCTCTTCGCCGCCGTGGTGCTCGTCTCAGCCGGTGAGAAAGACGGACGTCGACGGCAGATTCCTGTGCACCTGCACTATTATTTACACATGAATAATAACAATAAGATCTCTCTGGTCTTCAGATCGCTCAGGCATCCAGGACCTGAACGCCGTGGAGGCTCTGCAGGACCAGCTGATCCGGGCGCTGCGGAACCTGATCGGCGAAAAGCACGGCGACGAGTCGGCCACCACCTTCACCAAGCTGCTGCTCAAGCTTCCTGAGCTGCGCTCGCTCAACAACCTGCACTCAGAGGAACTGCTCTCTTTTAAAGTTCACCCGTGAAGGGTCATCGGTGCCCTAACCACACACCTCCACCATTACCTGCCTCGAAACGCCCCCCCGACCCCCACCTCAGCCTCTGCATTCAACCCACCCGTTTGTGCATTTTGTTCCTAGAATGTATCATTATTGTTTTGATTTGTCTGTTTTTGCTAAGGAGGCCGGACGGCGTCTGGACTCATTTGAAAACGGACTGTATGACAGCACTAGCTTTTGCTTTTTACACACATGTATATATATTTCAGATGTTCGGCTTCTTTGCGTTGGGCTGATTTTTTTTCTATTTTGAGAGGATGAGCGGAACGAAACATGGTGCAGAAAGGAATCGGTCCACCCAAAAGCCACTTAATTCCAAAGTGATGAATGATTGCCAGTGATGTAAACCATCCATACCGGGTTTTCATTCACTGACTGACTTTTTTATTGAGGACGCCTCCATCTGTCCCTCTACGAATGTGTGCGACTCGCTGCTAATGCAAGGCTGTACCTGGTGTAAGCAAGCGGATGTCCCCGAAGCCTCGGAAAGGTTCAGTGTGTCCTTGTCGGATGTCTCCACACTGACCGGGGGAGTTTCCGGGGGAATCCACGTGTACCTTTTTTCCCGGCGCCACTCCTTTTGCTCGTTATCCCCGGCAGAAGCGAAGCAGAGTGAGGCTCAAACCACAGCTCGAGTTTCGGCATGAATCTGCGTTATTAGCGCGTAAAGGCGGAAGCGTCGGGGTGTTTTCTCACTTTTTGTTTGTACATTTCTTTTTAAAATCAACCCCAACATAGCACTGAGTTAAACTTGTTTTATTGTTTGTTGAAATATCGGTTTGACTGGTTCTGTACATATCTACATATATAAATATATGAACATAGAATATAAATATATAGTATGAATAAATTTAAGTGAAGACTAACTTTGGTCTGTTGTTTTTGTTCACATTGTACAGTTAATGTCTGACCTTCTCTCCACCCATATGAGCACACACGTAAATAGAAATAAAGATGTAAACAGATATGGATATGTCTCCACCTTCACAGGTCAGTGAACACCTCGGTTTGAATGAAGCAAAACAGATGCAAACTAGCGTTAGCATGAGGGGGTGATGGACGCTGTTTTCGCTCCGAATCGGTGTTCTACATTCAGAGAAACCTTTAAATCGCTGTTACAAACACTGTTTCTCTTGCAGCTTCTTTTTTGGTCTTAATATGAACATTTTGGCCATTTCTTTTTAGCTCTTTTCTTGAAATAAGCTTTAAAAAAGGTAAATTCTTATACCGGTGTGTATATATATATATCTTCGCAGATTGCAGATATCTGCTGTTTCCATGGAGATTTAAGAAAAACACAGTCAGTCTGGTTTATTTATAGTGAAATAAAGTCAATGGATTCAAGGTGTGAGATAACAACAAACAGTTTAACAATTATTTGCATGTGCTTTTCCAAACTTTACATATAAAAACCAACGTCGTCGTCATTCACGACCGCCAAGTACACAGGTGGAGCCACGACCCTGTTGGCGTTTGTGAGTATTTTTCTTTTGTAGTTAAATTAGTAATTAAGGTAAAAGACTGCAATGTTTTTTACATTTTGCTATAATAAAGCTTATTCTGGAGCTCCAAGCTGTGAAACATGGCAGCTGGACAACACTGGGTTTTTCAAAAATGGCTGATTGAAGAGATCAAACAGGACACAGATTGCAGGAGGTGTTCACGCTGTGTGGTGATCAGAACATTAATAAAAACCTGGGATTACATTTTAATAGTTGCACACTTTAAAACAGGAGACTGAAAGATGGTTTTTTCTTGCTCTTTGTTCTCTTTCTTTGTATTGCTTCTTAAGGAATCTATCCTAAATTTGGGAGCTTGTGTGTATTATTGACCTCGGTCCTTCTTCTCGCTCTGCAGTGGCCCTTTAAATGGATCGTTGTGTGATTCTGATGCTCTTCACGTATGGTAGGAACCAGAACATTGTTATTGTGTATTCTTGACCAACACTGAGCCTAAAAAGACACAAATACCCACATATGACAGGTCCAACAGATCCCCAATTACCCAGCCACTAAACCATTAAACCACTGGGATTTTTTTTGTTACACTCCTAAATTTTTGCTGTTGGACATTCTTGGAGAAAGTTGTTTTTGGGTTTCACTTTTCTGCACCTGCTGCGTTTGTTCTTCTCTCTCCTCAGGCTTCGGCTTCAGCTGCAGCTCTCACCTCTCGCTGAGAACATATCACATCATTAGCAAAGGTCTGACTTGGGAAGGTGCTCAGCAATACTGCAGGGAGAATTTCCAAGACCTGGCGACCTTTGAAAGCATGGATGACGTCAACAGCATTACAGAGCTGTACTGTATGACTGGTCACTGACCGGGGAGGGGAGCCGGACTGGGTACTACAAATGGAGGGACTCTGAACCAGATAACCACATGCTGATGGAACATTGTGTCGGCATGAAGCCTGGCGGGTATTGGTTCGACGACTCCTGCCAGAGGGAGAAGAGATTTGTCTGTTATGATGGTAAGAAAATGATAATCAAATCATGAAAAGTTCACTTTCCCCCTGAAACTTTGCCCTCATTTACGGGGGTTAACGAATGGCTGTTATGTTGCAGTGGTGGAGGGAAAGAACGCCTACGTGTACGTCTCAGAAGTGAAATCCTGGTATTCTGCTCTGACGTACTGCAGGCAACACCACATCGGCTTCCCGGTGATAGAAAACAGTGATCAACAGAAACTGGTCCATTCTGCCATCCCGTCATATAGCGACGCTCCCATTTGGCTCGGGCTGTACAGAGTACCCTGGGTCTGGTCTGACGGAAGCCAAAGCTCCTACAGAAATTTTAGCAGCTCCAAATCTGAAAATTACAAGGATGAAAAGTTATGCGTATCTGCCAAGTCCAATTCTGAATGGTCTGACTTCAACTGTAGCTCTGTTCGCCCGTTCATCTGCCAACAAGGTGACTCAGAGAGCAGGTGAACTTGCTTTGGGTTTGGTTGGTGGAACCCGGCCGACTGATCCGTGGGTTTGTGGTTAAGTTTCAGAATTGACGACGCTGGTCAGCTTGAGGATGGAGAGCTCGGCGGACTTATCCGACTCAACCATCAACCAGCAGCTCCTGCACCAGGTAAAGCGACTTCTGTACTTCTGTTATTTCAACAGGTGTAAATTGATTGTTTCCCTCTTCAGCTGGGAGCAGCGTTGCTACGTCTGGGATGGACGAACGTCCATCTGCAGTGGAAAAGTGGGCCCAGCCAGCAGCAGAGCCTCACATCCCCTGAATACTCCCCCTCATGCTGAAGCTCCCGGGCTCTTGGATAACAGGATGAGGGGGACGCCACCGGAGCGTCGACAGCGTCTGAACGGGCTCCATCTGATGATGCTTTTCAAGTGTAAATGAACTGAAATGTGATCGTTTACTGTGTTGGCTGTTGTGACTCCTGCTGTCCTTTCTCCTCTTCATCCCCTTTTAGTTTGCTCTTAGTTTGCCTTTGATCAACAGATGTTTTGATCGTTGCCTGGATTTTCTTTAAAGCTGTTGTTGTCTGATCTGGTGTCACTGCAAGTTTCATGAATCCTCAGACAGACAGATCCATGCACTTCTATCCTTGTGGGGACACTCATATACATAATACATTCCCCAGCTCTTTACCCTGACCTTGACCCCCAATGTTTTCATTCACTGACTGTCTTTTTCCATTGAGGACGCCTCCATCTGTCCCTCTACGAATGTGTGCGACTCGCTGCTAATGCAAGGCTGTACCTCATGTAAGCAAGCGGATGTCCCCGATGCCTCGGAAAGGTCTCCTTTGCTGTGCGGAGTGTTGTTATTTAGCGTTCGGTGTGTCCGTGTCGGATGTCTCCACACTGACTGGGGGAGCTTCCGGGGGAATCCACGTGTACCTTTTTTCCCGGCGCCACTCCTTTTGCTCGTTATCCCCGGCAGAAGCGAGTGAAGCTCAAACCACAGCTCGAGTTTCGGCATGTATCTGCGTTATTAGCGTGTAAAGGCGGAGGCGTCGGGGTGTTTTTGTTATGGTCGGTTGTACCAGGACCCGAAAGCAGGCAACACGCAGTGGAGGATGGAGTCCAAGAGACGCCTTTATTGAAGGTTAACAAGAACAGTTTGATCCAAGAGAGGCGTAGAGACCTCAACAGAGTCCAAAGTCCACGAAGAACAACTCACCACAATAGTCTAGTAACAAGAAGTCAGGGTTTCGCGAAGGGAACAAAACACTCCAACGCTGGCAAACGGGAGTTCACTCTTTAAATAAGAGGCTAGAATGACGATAGACCGCAGGAGCGTCAGCCTTCAGCACTAGCTGCAGCTGGAGAATGGCTCCACCATGCCCCCTGAAGGAAGAAACCCGCAACGAAGCTCCCAGAAGCTGGGAACCCAACACTTACCACCCCCCACCCCCCTCCCCCCACGGGAGCCTCCGGGTGTCCTTCCAGGCTTGTCTGGGTGGGCGCGGTAGAAGTTGCGGAGGAGGCTGTTGTCCAGGATGAACCGGCGGGGAACGCATGATCGCTCCTCCGGACCATACCCCTCCCTGTCGACCAGGAACTGGAAACCACGACCTCGTCGGCTGACGTCCAGGATACTCCGGACTGTATAGGCAGGCCCTCCATCCACAATGCGGGGAGGGGGTGGAGGTTTGGACGGGGGAACCAGATCTGACTCCGCGACTGGCTTCACTTTGGAGACATGGAAGGTGGGGTGTATCTTAAACGCTGGAGGAAGCTTCAGACAGACGGCTGCGGGGTTCACCATCCGCTCCACCTCAAAGGGCCCCACAAAGCAAGGAGCCAGCTTCTGGAACTCGACCTGGAGTGGGAGGTCCTTGGTGGACAACCAGACCTTCTGACCTGGCTGATAGGAAGGAGCTGGCGTCCGGTGTCGATTTGCTTGTCGTTGCGAGCGACGAGAGCGAGCGGGTGCCTCCACACCCTCCTGCAACGGCGCATGTTGGCCTGCACCGAAGGTACTGCAACTTCGTCCTCCTGGACCTCAAATAACAGAGGCTGGTATCCCAGGCAAGCCATGAAGGGGGACAGACCAGTGGATGCAGAGACCAAGGAATTGTGGGCGTACCCCACCCACGGCAGGTAGGTGCTCTAGGAAGACGGGTTTTGAACCGCCACAAACCTCAGGGCCTCCAGGCTGTGGTTGGTTCTCTCTGCCTGCCCGTTGGCCTGTGGGTGGTATCCCGACGTAAGGCTGATTGACGCTCCCAGCGCAGAACAGAAAGCCCTCCAAACCTGTGAGCAGAACTGTAGGCCACGGTCAGACACAATGTCCTTAGGAAACCCGTGGAACCGGAAAACGTGCTTAACTAGGAGCTCCCCGGTCTCTGCTGCTGACGGAAGTTTAGGTAGGGGAATGAAGTGGGCCGACTTGGAGAAATGATCGATCACGGTGAGAACGACCTGATGACCCTCGGAAGGGGGAAGGCCAGTGACAAAGTCCACTGCAATGTGCAACCACGGCTGCCGAGAAATCCCCAGGGGCTGGAGGAGTCCTGCCGGCGGCTGATGGGATGCCTTCCACCTAGCACACACAGGGCAGGCAGCAATGTATTCTCTGGTGTCCCGGGCCATGGAGGGCCACCAGAATCACTGCTGGAGGTACTGTAATGAGCGGCTGATCCCCGGGTGGCAGGTCAATCTCGAGGCGTGGGCCCAGGACCTCCGAACGCATCGCCTCCGGGACGAACAGCCGGTTTGGTGGACCTCCACCCGGATCCGGGGCTTATTGCAGGGCCTCGCGAACTCTCTCCTCCACCTGCCAGGATGTGGCCCCCAGGATGCAGGAGAGGGTTAATATGGGGTCCGGGTCTGCCTCCACTGGCTCGGAGGCGAACTGGCGGGACAGGGCGTCAGACTTCTGGTTACGCAAGCCAGGGCGGTATGTTGGCGTGAACTGAAATCTTCCTAGGAACAGAGCCCATCGAGCCTGCCGGGAGTTGAACCCCTTGGCATTCCGGAGGTATGTGAGGTTCTTATGGTCGGTCCATACGATAAACGGTTGAGTGGCGCCCTCCAGCCAGTGCCTCCACTCCTGGAGCGCCAGGACCACGGCCAGGAGCTCCTTGTTTCCCACGTCGTAATTCCGCTCAGCGGGTGAAAGCCGGTGACTGAAAAAGGCGCACGGATGGAGCTTCTGGTCCTCTCCGCTCCTTTGTGACAGGACGGCCCCGACTCCCACATCTGAAGTGTCCACCTCCACCACAAACTACCGACTGGGGTCGGGGTGAGTGAGGATGGGCGACGACGAAAACAGGCCTTTCAGCCTGTTGAACGTGGCTTCGGCTTCGGGAGTTCAGCGGAAGCTCTGTAATGTGGAGGTGAGTCTGGTGAGCGGGGCGGCCACCTTGCTGTAGTCGTGGATGAAGCGGCGGTAGAAGTTGGCGAAGCCCAGGAACTGTTGCAACTGTCTATGGGAGGAAGGAGTTGACCACTAAATTACTGCCTTCACCTTGGCCGGATCCGGCGAAAGCTGTCCCCGCACCACCACGAACCCCAGGAAGGAAATGGAGGAGGTGTGGAACTCGCACTTCTCGACCTTAACAAAAAGCCGGTTCTCCAGGAGCCGTTAGAGAACAAGCCGGACATGCTAGACGTGCTCCTCCTCTGACTCAGAAAAGATCAATATGTCATCCAGGTAAACAAAAATGAACTTATTCAGCATGTCCCGGAGCACGTCATTGATTAGGGACTGAAACACAGCGGGGGTGTTGTAAAGTCCGAAGGGCATCACGAGGTATTCGAAATGTCCCAACGGGGCATTGAAAGCCGTCTTCCACTCATCCCCTTCTCGAATCCGCACCAGATGGTACGCACTGCGAAGATCCAGCTTGGGAAAAACCTGGGCCCGGTGGAGAGGGGCGAAGGCTGCGTCGAGGAGGGGCAGTGGATACTTGTTCCTAATAACAATCTCGTTCAATGCCCAATAGTCGATGCAGGGGCGCACCATACCAACTGGAGAGGAGGAGGGCCAAATCAGACCGGATTCTCGGGACTCCCCTATATAGTTCTTCATCGCCTCTCGTTCCACCCTGGAGAGGTTGGATAGTTGGCTTGACGGTAAGGTGGCCCCGGGGAGGAGATCAATGGCACAGTTATACGGGTGATGGGGTGGAAGGGAGAGTGCACGCTGCTTGCAGAAAACCTCGCCTAGGTCATGGTTCTCCTTCGGGACCTGGGACAGGTCTGGGGTCTCCTGGGCGGGAACCGAGGCCCCTGACGAGGGGGTGACCGCCAAACGAAGACAGTTGGTGTGGCAGGCCACACTCCAGCTCACCAGTCTCCCAGGCGACCAGTCGAACTGAGGGTTGTGTCGGGCTAGCCACGGAGCCCCGAAGACTCCTGGGGATGAGGAGGACCAGATGAGGAAGAAACGGATTTGTTCACGATGATTCCCAGAGACGACGAGGGCGATCGTCTGGGTCCATTGCGTTATCCTGGCCAGGACCTCCCCATCGAGACCCAGAATCGTCTTCGTTTCGGGCAGCATGTCGACAGGAAGGTGGGCCTGCCGGGCCAGGTCCTGGCTGATGAAGTTGTCATCCACGCCCGAGTCCACCAGGAAAGCCCTAGACACAGTCTCATGCCCCCAAATGAGCGTGCTAGACAGGGTTAGACAGGCCAGAGGTGAGCAGGATGAGGAACCGCTCGCCAACACTCAATCTTTTGGCCGCACCAGGCAGTCGGCGAGGAGATGGCCCGCGTGGCCACAATAAAGGCACAACCCTGCAGAATGCCGGCGCTGATATTCTGACTGGGTTAGACGCGTTCGGCCCAACTGCATCGGTTCACTGGGAGGAACCTCAAGAGCTGGAATGGGGACAGAGGCTGACGAGTCCACGGGGGCTCCCCTCAGCCTGGAGAAACTCCCTGAACTTCTCACCGCACGCTCGCTCGTCCTCTGCCGGCGCCTCTCCCGAAGTCGATTGTCCAAGCGAGTCGCCAGGCCGATGAGCACCTCCAAATTCCCAGGCTCCTCCCTCGCAGCTAACTCGTCATTAAGGTCATCGGAGAGCCCCAAAGTGAATACTCCCCGAAGCGTCGCTTCATTCCAGACGCTCAGGGCAGTGAGGATGCGGAAACGAATTGAGTAGTCCACGACGGAACTGGAACCCTGGCGCAGGGACAAGATCTGAGAGGCCGCCTCGCTGCTCTGGACGGGGTGGTCGAACACTCGTAGTAAGGCTGGAAAACTGGAGGACACTGGTGTCTGGTTCTCCAGTGTGGCCGTGGCCCATTGTGCCACTCTCCTGGAGAGAAGAATAACGACAAAGTCAATCCTTGCCCTGTCTGGTGAGGAACACTGGAGCAAAAAGCTGGCACATGGCTCACCGGAGTACCGCTCTGGGATGGGTACGTGGGGCTCCCGCGGTGCGGCGGCAACCAGCTGTGGAGCGGCTCTCGGCGCCTCCATGGGTGGCAGAGACGGACCCTGCTCCACCCATCCTGAAGAGAGCAGGTCCGTCACACTGGCATTGAGGGTCTGGAGTGAGGTCCAAATTTCCGTGAGGAGCTGGTCGTGCTGGCCCAGCAACCTTCCCAGAGCCTCCAACGTACAGCGCACTGCGTCCTGATCCGCTGGGTCCATACTGGTTGGAGTGTGATGTTATGGTCGGTTGTACCAGGACCCGAAAGCAGGCAACACGTAGTGGAGGATGGTGTCCGAGAAACACCTTTATTGAAGGTTAACAAGAACAGCTCGATCCAAGAGAGGCGTAGAGACCTCACCAGAGTCCAAAAACACGTCCACAAAGAAAAACTCACCACAATAGTCTAAAAACGAGAAGTCAGGGTTTCGCAAGGGAACAAAACACTCCAACGCTGGTAAACGGGAGTACAGTCCTTAAATAGGAGGCTAGATTACCGATAGAAAGCAGGTGCGTCAGCCTGCGGCACCAGCTGCGGCTGGAGAATGGCTCCACCACGCCCACTGCAGGAAGAAACCCGCAACGAAGCACCCAGAAGCTGGGAACCCAACAGTTTTCTCACTTTTCGTTTGTACATTTTTTTTTTAAATCAACCCCAACATAGAGTTAAACTTGTTTTATTGTTTGTTGAAATATCGGTTTGACTGGTTCTGTACATATCTACATATATAAATATATGAACATAGAATATAAATATATAGTATGAATAAATTTAAGTGAAGACTAACGTTGGTCTGTTGTTTTTGTTCACATTGTACAGTTAATGTTTGACCTTCTCTCCACCTATATAAGCACACATGTAAATAGAAATGACCTTAAAGATGTAAACAGATATGGATATGTCTCCACCTTCACAGGTCAGTGAACACCTCGGTTTGAATGAAGCAAAACAAATGCAAACTAGCGTTAGCATGAGGGGGTGATGGACACTTTAAATTGCTGTTACAAACACTGTTTCTCTTGCTGCTTTCTTTGGGATCAGCTAGGATTTTTTTTGGTCTTAATATGAACATTTTAGCCATTGTTTTCTTTTTAGCTCTTTTCTTAAAATAAGCTTTTAAAAAGGTAAATTCTTTTCCAAACTTTACATATAAAAACCAACGTCATCTCCTTAGTTCACGGCCGCCAAGTACACAGGTGGAGCACGACGTCGGAGCACCTGTTGGCGTTTGTGAGTATTTTTCTTTTGTAGTTAAATTAGTAATTAAGGTAAAAGACTGCAATGTTTTTTACATTTTGCTATAATAAAGCTTATTCTGGAGCTCCAAGCTGTGAAACATGGCAGCTGGACAACACTGGGTTTTTCAAAAATGGAGGCAGGAGGTGTTCACCCTGAGTGGTGATCAGAATATTAATAAAAACCTGGGATTAATAGTTGCACACTTTAGAACAAGAGACTAAAAGATTTTTTTTGCTCTTTGTTCTCTTTCTTTGTATTGATTCTTAAAGAATCTATCCTAAATTTGGGAGCTTGTGTGTATTATTGACCTCGGTCCTTCTTCTCGCTCTGCAGTGGCCCTTTAAATGGATCGTTGTGTGATTCTGATGCTCTTCACATCAGGTAGGAACCAGAACATTATTATTGTGTATTCTTGACCAACACTGAGCCTAAAAAGACACAAATACCCACATATGACAGGTCCAACAGATCCCCAATTACCCAGCTACTAAACCATTAAACCACTGGGATTTTTTTTATTACACTCCTAAATTTTTGCTGTTGGACATTCTTGGAGAAAGTTGTTTTTGGGTTTCACTTTTCTGCACCTGCTGCGTTTGTTCTTCTCTCTCCTCAGGCTTCGGCTTCAGCTGCAGCTCTCACCTCTCGCTGAGAACATATCACATCATTAGCAAAGGTCTGACTTGGGAAGGTGCTCAGCAATACTGCAGGGAGAATTTCCAAGACCTGGCGACCTTTGAAAGCATGGATGACGTCAACAGCATTACAGAGCTGTATGACTGGTCCTGGATTGGACTGCACGAATACTCCAAATCCTGGAAAACCATGAGCAAGGACATCAACTCCTGGAGATGGTCGCTGACCGGGGAGGGGAGCCGGACTGGGTACTACAAATGGAGGGACTCTGAACCAGATAACCACATGCTGATGGAACATTGTGTCGGCATGAAGCCTGGCGGGTATTGGTTCGACGACTCCTGCCAGAGGGAGAAGAGATTTGTCTGTTATGATGGTAAGAAAATGATAATCAAATCATGAAAAGTCCACTTTCCCCCTGAAACTTTGCCCTCATTTACGGGGGTTAACGAATGGCTGTTATGTTGCAGTGGTGGAGGGAAAGAACGCCTACGTGTACGTCTCAGAAGTGAAATCCTGGTATTCTGCTCTGACGTACTGCAGGCAACACCACATCGGCTTCCCGGTGATAGAAAACAGTGATCAACAGAAACTGGTCCATTCTGCCATCCCGTCATATAGCGACGCTCCCATTTGGCTCGGGCTGTACAGAGTACCCTGGGTCTGGTCTGACGGAAGCCAAAGCTCCTACAGAAATTTTAGCAGCTCCAAATCTGAAAATTACAAGGATGAAAAGTTATGCGTATCTGCCAAGTCCAATTCTGAATGGTCTGACTTCAACTGTAGCTCTGTTCGCCCGTTCATCTGCCAACAAGGTGACTCAGAGAGCAGGTGAACTTGCTTTGGGTTTGGTTGGTGGAACCCGGCCGACTGATCCGTGGGTTTGTGGTTAAGTTTCAGAATTGACGACGCTGGTCAGCTTGAGGATGGAGAGCTCGGCGGACTTATCCGACTCAACCATCAACCAGCAGCTCCTGCACCAGGTAAAGCGACTTCTGTACTTCTGTTATTTCAACAGGTGTAAATTGATTGTTTCCCTCTTCAGCTGGGAGCAGCGTTGCTACGTCTGGGATGGACGAACGTCCATCTGCAGTGGAAAAGTGGGCCCAGCCAGCAGCAGAGCCTCACATCCCCTGAATACTCCCCCTCATGCTGAAGCTCACGGGCTCTTGGATAACAGGATGAGGGGGACGCCACCGGAGCGTCGACAGCGTCTGAACGGGCTCCATCTGATGATGCTTTTCAAGTGTAAATGAACTGAAATGTGATCGTTTACTGTGTTGGCTGTTGTGACTCCTGCTGTCCTTTCTCCTCTTCATCCCCTTTTAGTTTGCTCTTATTCACACGTGATCGTTGCTCCTGGTTCCACGTGATCGCCTTTGATCAACAGATGTTTTGATCGTTGCCTGGATTTTCTTTAAAGCTGTTGTTGTCTGATCTGGTGTCACTGCAAGTTTCATGAATCTCAGACAGACAGACAGACAGACAGACAGACAGACAGACAGACAGACAGACAGACAGACAGACAGACAGACAGACAGACAGACAGATAGATAGATAGATAGATAGATAGATAGATAGACAGATAGATAGATAGATAGATAGATAGATAGACAGACAGACGTATCCATTCACTTCTATCCTTGTGAGGACCCTCATATACATATTACATTCCACAGCTCTTTACCCTGACTCCCTGACCTTCACCCCCCGACTCTGATCCTGACCTAAACTCTACTCGAACCTCAACCTTAAATCCAGGTCTTGATCCTCAAACAGCCCTTTGCTGTCGAGATGACCGGTCAAAATGTCCTCACCTCTCAAAAATGTCCTCTGTTCTTTGTTAGTAGAATGTGGATTTTGGTACTCAGTATGTAGCAAATACATGAACTCACACACTCACACACACATCGACAAAAGCAGGCCTTGTGTTCAGGGCTCAGGCAGTATTGCCACATGGATCAGGCTTAAGATCCATCCCTGGACAGCTTTGACACACGTCTTGTGTCCCTGCTGCAATAAAACGTCCCTCAAACATGTGAGCTGCAGCACACTGACTGGAGAACTGACTTCAGGCCCAGTTGTTTGCTTTACCTAGAAGTGTAGTGACCTACATAGAGGAGCGTGTGTTATGTGGAGGCGGCCCCGGGCAGCGATAGGGCGACGGTGGCGGTTCCTCCCATCCACATGTTCCTGCTCCTCTTGCACACATTATATAAATACATCACATGTTGCAGACAGGTGGCTGCTATGTAACCGCTTCCTGGCGGCTGAGTAATAAGATCTGGCCTGCGATGTTTGCACGCTGGTGATGTAGGGCAGCCAGGGCGGGCGAGGAAGGCTGAGGCTGAGCTCTTACATAACGCAGAGCAGCTCTCACGTGCACGGCTGCATGAGTCCAGTCAGTAGGACGCACAGAGACACGCTGACACTGTTACCACAGCAGGAGGATCAAGTCATTCACACCGCTCATTCCATCCATCTTGCAGAAACAACTATTTATACTTGATTCCATAATGCTGTTGCCATGGTGATATTGGATTCACATAGTCTATCCAAGGACGAGGGGAGCAATGAGGAAAAGTGTTACTGTCTCTACTACGTCACGGCAGCCTTTTAAACTCATTTCTGTGTGCAGATTATAGAATTAAGTGGATTTACCACCAGTTGTGTTGTCATACACATCTGCTTATTGACTTTATACCAAATCCACGTTTATTTACGCACGTTCTGGGCCAGTGAATAATTATCTTACAAATCTATACGACTTCCCCTCAGTGTCAGCATTATTGACGGTAGACACCAGGGTCAACCTGATACAGAAACGCTGAAAGTAAATAAAATCTAATATAAATACTGGGCTCAGTGAACACAACAGGCGCGAACAGAACAGAAACGGGATCCCGATGACGTCACACAGTGCAGGTATATAGTTGGAAACAAAGCAGCATCAGGTTTGTAATCCCATTTATTAATTGACACCCCCCACCACCACACACACAGACACACAGACACAGACACAGACACAGACACAGACACAGACACACACACACACACACACCCACCCACCCACACACACACACACACACCACACACACACACACACAACACACACACACACCGCCATTCCTCCCCTTGTGTGTGTCAATGCTGGTTCCTACTTCCTCGTGTGGCGAATGTGTGGTACTGCATGCAAATGGCTCTTACTGTATCATACAGAAGAGATAAAAAGTTTGTTTCTAATTTGAAAAATGACAAAACTTTAATTAAGTATTAAATTTGGTAATTTTTCTGCTGTGATAAGCTTAAGCAGGTAACTTAACTCTTCTTTCCTGATAGCTGGCTTACTGGACCTTTGTCCCATCTGCACATGGGATCTCTGGAGATCTGTCAGAGCCACTGGATTCTCAGTTGCCTCTGTTTAGGTTATTAGATCCTCTTCTCCTGAGGGTTCAGGTTGTGCTCTCAGGACGTGGGTTTCACTGTCAAATGTGAGAGACCTTGAACAGACAGGAGAGTGTCTACTTGGAGTTGACTTCAGGTGGACTTTAGTGAAGATACCTCTCAAATACGATTAAGGTCCTGGAGCTTAAGGTCCAGGGGCCTCTTAAAGTTCAGATTTGACTCATCTCATTCTGGGATGTTGAGTGTTGACATGTTTTGAGATCCACCCGAATCCAAACGGATCTCAAAATATCAAACAATGGCAATGGCGACAAATCCCGCAGAATCTGAACAAAGAGCAAGTACGGGCTCACAAGTACACTTTGTTTTTTAACTTAAAAATAAAATCCCTCAACTTCAGTATAGTTTTCACATGCGTTTGAGGAAGGTGCTGCTGTTTTAACTGAGCTCCACCTTTGGGTGAGTAGAAGAAGCCGGTGGAGGAGGGTGGGGCCCTCAGACCTGCCAAATGACGGTTCAGGTGATGACCTGGGTCCTCAGGTGAAGCAGTTCAGGCGTGTCTGACAAAGGTTGTTATTATTAGCAGTATTGTTGGAAGGTATAGGTGGGGGAAACCTGTTGACCTGGATGTTTGGGTGTGTTCTGGCTGAGCACAATGCAGAAACCGTTGGGCTTCTTTGAATTTTTCACGTGCTGCAAAACACAAAAGGAAAATCTATTTGTGGAAAGAAGCTTGCAGACATTTGAAATTAGCTTTGGCAGCCAGATGGAATATTTCATCTCTCTCTCTCTCTCTCTCTCTCTCTCTCTCTGTCTGTCTCTCTCTGCAGTAGCAGCATCACAACCGCAGCTGGACACGGATGTGCAATCAGACCAAAACAGCAGGCTCACAGCTCGTACATTTACACACGCACGTCTGACTATTTCTATCCTCAATCACATCAAGCCCAAAGACCAGGAACATTTGACGTAGTCATGATTCTGGAGGAACTAAAGAAAAACAATTAGAAGAATGAGAACTACAAAGTACAGCAAGCCCAAAGCGGAACAACTGGGAGAACTGAACGTCCATCTAAAAATAAAAACAAGCTTATTCTGCTCTCATAATCAGCATTCTTATTATAAAATATGTACTGCACTCATCATTTTAACACCAGATGTATTTCTGTGACTGTACTCAAATATGAGCTGAAAAGCCTTCAGCAAGCAGAGAACCCTCAATTTTATTTGAGCAATTATTAATTATATCTATTTCCTTCCCATGTGCTTTTGAATCTGCTAAATCATGTCTTTTTGTTGTAATGGTACAGTAAAATATTAATTCGCTTATATTCTTTCTGATTTAACTGCAATTTTGTAAAATTGATTATTGCACCCAGAGGGAGAAAAATACAAATATGTGACAGGTGTTTAGGATTTAATATTTTATTCATAAAAAGTCAAAACATAATTTGAACACATCCTTCAGAAAAATGTAGTTTCTTCGAGGCAGAAAAGCTTGACTAAAAGCACTCTGGAGCCTTTCAGAGGACTTGATATCTGATAGCTGCACGTTTTCTGACTGTTGATGCAACAGGCTGCAACACACAGTGTCATCTTACCAACTACTACACACACACACACACACACACACACCGCCACTCCTCCCCCTGTGTGTGTCAATGCTGGTTCCTACTTCCTCGTGTGGCGAATGTGTGGTACTGCATGCAAATGGCTCTTACTATATCATACAGAAGAGATAAAAAGTTTGTTTCTAATTTGAAAAATGACAAAACTTTAATTAAGTATTAAATTTGGTAATTTTTCTGCTGTGATAAGCTTAAGCAGGTAACTTAACTCTTCTTTCCTGATAGCTGGCTTACTGGACCTTTGTCCCATCCGCACATGGGATCTCTGGAGATCTGTCAGAGCCACTGGATTCTCAGTTGCCTCTGTTTAGGTTATTAGATCCTCTTCTCCTGAGGGTTCAGGTTGCGCTCTCAGGACGTGGGTTTCACTGTCAAATGTGAGAGACCTTGAACAGACAGGAGAGTGTCTACTTGGAGTTGACTTCAGGTGGACTTTAGTGAAGACACCTCTCAAATACGATCAAGGTCCAGAAGCTTAAGGTCCAGGGGCCTCTTAAAGTTCAGATTTGACTCATCTCATTCTGGGATGCTGGGTATTGACATGTTGTGAGATCCACCCGAATCCAAACGGATCTCAAAATATCAAACAATGGCAATGGCGACAAATCCCGCAGAATCTGAACAAAGAGCAAGTACAGGCTCACAAGTACACTTTGTTTTTTAACTTAAAAATAAAATCCCTCAACTTCAGTATAGTTTTCACATGCGTTTGAGGAAGGTGCTGCTGTTTTAACTGAGCTCCACCTTTGGGGGAGTAGAAGAAGCCGGTGGAGGAGGGTGGGGCCCTCAGACCTGCCAAATGACGGTTCAGGTGATGACCTGGGTCCTCAGGTGAAGCAGTTCAGGCGTGTCCGACAAAGGTTGTTATTATTAGCAGTATTGTTGGAAGGTATAGGTGGGGGAAACCTGTTGACCTGGATGTTTGGGTGTGTTCTGGCTGAGCACAATGCAGAAACCGTTGGGCTTCTTTGAATTTTTCACGTGCTGCAAAACACAAAAGGAAAATCTATTTGTGGAAAGAAGCTTGCAGACATTTGAAATTAGCTTTGGCAGCCAGATGGAATATTTCATCTCTCTCTCTCTCTCTCTCTCTCTCTCTCTCTCTCTCTCTCTCTTCTCTCTCTCTCTCTCTCTCTCTCTCTCTGTCTGTCTCTCTCTGCAGTAGCAGCATCACAACCGCAGCTGGACACGGATGTGCAATCAGACCAAAACAGCAGGCTCACAGCTCGTACATTTACACACGCACGTCTGACTATTTCTATCCTCAATCACATCAAGCCCAAAGACCAGGAACATTTGACGTAGTCATGATTCTGGAGGAACTAAAGAAAAACAATTAGAAGAATGAGAACTACAAAGTACAGCAAGCCCAAAGCGGAACAACTGGGAGAACTGAACGTCCATCTAAAAATAAAAACAAGCTTATTCTGCTCTCATAATCAGCATTCTTATTATAAAATATGTACTGCACTCATCATTTTAACACCAGATGTATTTCTGTGACTGTACTCAAATATGAGCTGAAAAGCCTTCAGCAAGCAGAGAACCCTCAATTTTATTTGAGCAATTATTAATTATATCTATTTCCTTCCCATGTGCTTTTGAATCTGCTAAATCATGTCTTTTTGTTGTAATGGTACAGTAAAATATTAATTCGCTTATATTCTTTCTGATTTAACTGCAATTTTGTAAAATTGATTATTGCACCCAGAGGGAGAAAAATACAAATATGTGACAGGTGTTTAGGAATTTAATATTTTATTCATAAAAAGTCAAAACATAATTTGAACACATCCTTCAGAAAAATGTAGTTTCTTCGAGGCAGAAAAGCTTGACTAAAAGCACTCTGGAGCCTTTCAGAGGACTTGATATCTGATAGCTGCACGTTTTCTGACTGTTGATGCAACAGGCTGCAACACACAGTGTCATCTTACCAACTACTACACACACACACACACACACACAGAAAGAGAGAGAGAAATGTGATCTGGATTGTACCAAACACATCTGAACACATGGCTGAAGTGGTGTGCATCTGAGCAGGGCCCAAAGATCCCTGATCCCTGAGATAAACCCTAAAAGCTGTTCTTCAGGTCACTTGATAACCTTGAGCAGGGGCTCCGTTACTTTTCCTGCCGGCTTAATTTAAGGCAGTTACATATGAAGTTTGTTTTCATTCTTTTACCTGTTGCTATCACGTTCTTACGTAAAAACTGGAAACAAAAAGAACTAACTGAAGATTTAACCAGCAGATACACACGAAAAACTACCGAATGTAAATCAGTGTCGCTGGAATATCGCGAGAACAGGCGGAAACAAAAAGTTATCGCGATGCTGCTGCGTCCCCACTTTGAAATTCACCAAATATCTACGCTAGTAATTTGGCGTAACCGTCTCGATCCTCGAGGGCGCTGCGAGCCTCAAACTGCGTAACTCAGCCCAATGTCGCGATTTTTTTAATCGTGACTTTCCTTTGTCAAACCCGGCTAATCTAAACAGCTGTAGTGACGTTTCCCGGTGTTGTTGGAGACTTTTCTTCTGTTTCTGCCCTCAGCCAGCAGGGGGTGCTGCCGTGAGCTCCTCCCCCGTTTCAACGCGCTCACAGGCGGTCAGGCTCCCAGCAGCGTCCCGCTGTGTGAAATCCAAGGCGCACAGTCTGTCATCCTGTAGGCTCTAAAAATAAGAATAATAAAAAGCCAGACTTATTATTTCGTTTCAATTTCAGTAGCATCAAAAACTATCATAGAAGCTTTGATGTTTAAGATCTCAATGAGTATCCAAGGTAGTTTTCTTTGTCAGCACGTCAGTTCAGAACTGAAGAAGCCTTCTGGATAGAAGGTGAAACGTCTTCAAAGAGAAGAAATACAGTCCAGTTGACAAAGAAAACTACCTTGGATAACTATGACCTGGATGATTAGAATCTACACAGACATATCTCAATGAGCAAAGGCCTGAGGTCCTCTTAAAGTCTGGCCTGTGGAGAGGCTATAATTGAAAAGTAGCGAACCTTTGGCCAACGCTGGGCATTACAGGAGTGTTCATTAGTGTGCGCGGACCTCCGACGAAATCAATAAAAGAAAACCTAGGTAAGATATTGGAAAGAGAAGACACGGTCATGTTTTCCTCAATCCCAGTCGTGGTATGTCCCACTGTGCGGTAGTGTAGCATCTAGAATAGTATCCCACCCTCTGCTAAAACGAATAAAGGACGGCCAAATATATAACGCGGGGATATAACGTGCGGTCATTAATTGCTGATGTGTAATTATACAAAGCATTAGCAGGTTGACCTAATTCAACGGCAAAAATCAACCACAAACAGAATTAACATGTTAAAAGTTTACATGCAATTCAAGACACATTTGAGGTTGGTTTCTTTTCCCTATTTTTTGTCTCTCCCGCATGAATCTTCTCGCCAATACAATAACCCGCAAATCGATGATTATGCAAATATGACGATGACGTCACGCAGCGCCGCCCGGACAGCCAATCAGGGCGCAGCTTGTTGAGGAGTTGGCAACAGAGCGTTCGGAGGCGGCAGAAAGTGTCAGCGCTATGGGTAAGACTGCTGCTCCTATATTCTCGTCGATTTTTTTCCTCCACCGAGCGGTCTCGTAATCTTTAATCGGCCACGGTTTGTCTCGTGTTATTAGACGACGGAACATTTGTGGTTTGCCGCTGTTGGGCTTGTGCAGTTGTCTGAGCAACCAACGCCCAGTCGTCCGCCTCCACTTTGAGGGCTAGCTAGTTAGCTCGTTAGCTGTTAGCTTGAGCTCTGGTATGAAGCTGCGTGAGCTAACCGGAATGTCATTTCCTGTCTTTAGCTATTTTAGTGTGTCACTTGCGGGGTGACACAGTAATCGTCGTTAAGTTCCATTTGTAAAGGACGTTGTGTTTTTAAAGGGTCTTCGAATACCAGCAGTGCAACTAAAGGGACACTTTATTGTTGTGTTGGGTGAAATAGCTCGGGTTCACGCTGTTTCGTTTAGCCCCGAGTAGACACGAAATACCATCTTATTGTGCGGTGGAATGCTCCTTAAACATAGTTTGTGCTCAGCCCCCATCGTGGACAGGGCTAAACCCCGCAGAAATATCCTCTGCAGAGTTTTATTTCGAATGCTGAAATCAATCGGTAAAGTGGGTCAACCACCACATCAATTGCGTTGTTAAAATGGTCGACTGCATCCATGTGTGTGTGATCAATACAGCCATTAAAGCCACATAACGTGAGAATTTAGATTAGGCATGCAAGTCAAGAGGACGCTTCCCGTTAGGGTATAAAGAGGTTACTGGTGCCATGTAATCTGGATTAAAGCGGATCTCAGAGGGTATGTTTTGACTCTCAGGTCGATGTCTGCAGCCTGACCTGTAACTTCAGTCCCAATAGTGGACCTGATGGAGTTTATTTCACCTGGAATGAGCAGAATGGCGTGTGGAGGAAACCATTTTGAACCGTGCACAGAGTGTTTTATCATTCTTTCAGCTGCCACCACTTCCGCTGTGAGAGGTGACAGTCAGGAAACAGACGGTCCTGGTGAAATAGCAGCTCAGCTTCAGCCGTAAGGATGGAGGCCCACATTCAGGCCCATCTGATCCAGAACTAATCAAATAGGCACCTTAGGGAGTCAGGATGGGTGAAGGTTGAATATAGAACAGGTGCTCGTCTGCTTTTGTTTGTGGGGTGGTAATAAATATGGGCCACCATGTCAGAAATGTTCTTTCACTGGTGTGTGTGTTTGATTGATTGATTGCCAGACATTGATTCTCAGTTGCTTTTTTTTTTTTTTTCCTTTTTTTTCCGGCCCTGAAAATACTGGCTGTCACGATCATCCTGCACCAACCTCCACAAAACAGCTGTAAGTATTCAGAAATCACCCGGCGTGGGATTCATTTTAGATCTGATAAATCAGCAGAGCGTTTGTGCCTGTGAACTGTAAAAGTATCAAATCAAAATAGAATACAAGTCACCCGTGAAATGAAGTGTTTAGTAAATCAGGATGGGCTCTATTTCCAACTGTAATTAGGCTTCAGATTTAGAGGCTTGTTGATCTACTAAACCAAAAAGCATGAAAAGTTTAGGTCTGATTCAGGTGCGAAAGAATCTATTTCTCTGTGGGTTTGATGTGTGTATTTTTTTTTCCCTCTCCCGCAGCAGCAAAAGAATCTGGAGGGATATGTTGGCTTTGGAAACCTCCCCAACCAAGTGTACAGGAAGTCTGTGAAGAGGGGGTTTGAGTTCACCCTCATGGTTGTTGGTAAGAGCTTGAGGCTTTGTTCTCACACTTGCTTTAAAGCAATCATTGAGGTTGTGTTTATTACACCAGAAGGTTTTCCTGTGTGTGTGTGTGTGTGTGTGTGTGGGATGATTGTGCAGACAGCTCCAGGCTTTGTGCTATTAACTGCTGATTTGGAGAGAAGGAGAACATTACTACCCTGTGATTTCAATTAGTCTTGAGCCGTTTCAGAAGATTTACTTGAGGCAGCAGCAAATGAATTGAAAATGCAAACGGCCCCTTGAAATGCTTGGTTGTGATGTTTGACAACTGGCCAAGACCCTCTTTGACAGATCAGTCCCTATTTGGAAGGAAAATGTGTCCTCGGGTCATAATCGTTTCCTGTGGCGGGGCCAGCAGAATTTCTACCCAGCATGCATCTAAGAATGTATCCTCTGGTGCATTCGGCGCCTCATTTTTGTTGATTTTGGGCATTCTTGTGCGAGATTTCAGCTGGTGTGTAGCTTTGTTCTGAGAGCATTCAGAAATGTCCTCTAAGTTTGGTCTTTTTAAGAGAAAAGCTTTCATTAGTTTAAATTAAGTTCAGAAAAGCAGCAGGAGGGTTTTTGGGAGTTGTTGAATGTGGCCCTTGTTTTTACACAATTTCCATATTCTGGGGACAAAAGCAGCAAAGCAGCAGCTCTGCTGGGCTCTGCAGAGCCGTGAGCCCACAGGAATGTATAGATTTTCACATCTGTCGGGGACTTCATCTATTAACCCTTCCTCATCCTCACCTCGGCACTCTTCTGTTGTGCTAGTGGGGTTGGGAGAATGTTGAATGGACTTGTGACAGTCAGCCAAGGCCGTGAGCCTCGCTGCTCATTTCCACTCGTGATTGTTCTCATTGAGTTTGCAAATGTGAGAACAATGACCAAGCCTTCCGGAACGCTCCGCAGCACATGACGAGAACCATTGTCTCCGCTCCGGCTGTTCAGCCCAATCCAAACTAATTTATGAATGACTTTCTCAGTAAAAGGCTAACTGTGTATACATAGTTTGCTTTTGGTTTGATGTGAACGTTGTCAAATGTTCAAGACTTTAGTCCAGGACTACAGATACAGAGATTAGCCAGATGACGCTCACTATGTCTGAAGTGCTGATTTGTCTTTTATGTTTCTTTTTTCCAGGAGAATCAGGGCTGGGCAAGTCCACCTTGATCAACTCTCTGTTCCTAACAGACCTGTACTCACCAGAGTTCCCTGGACCTTCCCACCGGATCAAAAAGACTGTTCAGGTACGTTCAGGACTCCGCTAGCGCTCAGGTCAGATCATTTTATTACTGTGCTTAAAATGAGGCCAGTAAAGGCGGATTACTGAAAGTGCTCTGAGACTGTCTGTTACAGCTCACTTTGTGGCTCCAAGGTCATTTCCTTGTTCTTAAACAGACATTTTCTTCCTTGATTTTCTTTTCTTCCCTGAGCAGCAAGCGTAGCATACATGGCGCTAGCATGGGGTGGTCCGTGTTACAGCGTTTTATGTGGCTATAAGGGAGTTGACGCTGATGCTAACACACGAGCACTTTGTCATTCGGTTCCTGTCTCAGGTGGAGCAGTCCAAAGTTTTGGTGAAGGAGGGAGGCGTCCAGCTGCTGCTCACAATTGTCGACACTCCAGGGTTTGGTGATGCTGTTGACAACAGCAACTGGTAAAGAGAACCAAGACCTTAGCTCAACGCGTTGCGCTCCTCCGAGTTCTAACCCTTAACTGCTGTTGTTTGTGTAATGCAGCTGGCAGCCTGTCATTGACCACATAGACAGCAAGTTTGAAGACTACCTGAACTCAGAGTCCCGGGTGAACAGACGCCAGATGCCCGACAGCAGAATTCACTGCTGTCTGTACTTCATTGCTCCTTCAGGACACGGGTAAGTCCAAACTCCAAATGAGCCCTGCTACCATTAACATACCCCTATTGGCCCCGTAGGGCAGACTTTTGTGGCTACAGATGCAGGCACAGTCATGTCGTGCCACTCATACCTTAACGGCCATCAGCATATGCGTGATATTGATATGTTTTCGCTCTACTTCCTCCTTTGAGGCTCCATCTGATCACGAGAGACTGTAAGATAAGACTTTTAAAACATACTGGAGGAATGTAGATTTCAGTAGGATGGAGCTCAGCCTTAACTACTTTCTTTAAAACCTCTTTATCTGAGTTGGATAGAGTTGAATCAGTTCAGGATCTTTTAGGTTTTATTTATTTTAATGTATTTAGGAATTGCTTTTGATTTTTTTGATTTTTTATATAATCATTCTTTCAGTAAATGATGGGATAGTTTTTTCTTTTAATGTTTTTCCGTAATACTTGGCTACAGGGATGGTGAGGAGGACGGATCCATTAAAGGAACTGCTCAGGGTTAGACAGACTAAAATAAACACGGCAGCCATTCTAAAACACACATTCGCTCCCGTCTCCACACAGATTGAAGCCATTGGATGTGGAGTTCATGAAACGGTTGCATGAGAAAGTTAATGTCATCCCGCTGATCGCCAAAGCAGATACCCTCACCCCAGAGGAATGTCAACAGTTCAAGAAGCAGGTCAGTAGTTTCCCTGGCTCGACGCTGCTCCCGGAGCTGCGCACAGAAAAGGCCCGCTTTCTGCGTTTCATAACACGAACCCGCTATCGCTGTTAAAAATAGCCCCCCCTGCCTCGGCAGCCGAGATGCTGCGTCCCATCTGTGCAGAAACCCTTAAAGACGCTCTCTTTTGCCAGATCATGCGAGAAATTCAAGAGCACAAAATCAAGATCTACGAATTCCCCGAGACGGGTGATGAAGAGGAGAACAGGCTAGTGAAGAAGATAAAGGTACTCCGCCGACCCCCCCCCCCCGCCTCACCTTTATGATGCGCACTCATCAAGTCAGTCCTGCTTCAATATAAAACATTTCTTTCCCAAGGACAAGCTGCCACTGGCTGTAGTGGGAAGCAACACCATTATTGAAGTGAACAACAAGAAAGTCAGAGTAAGGCAGTACCCCTGGGGGGTCGCAGAAGGTACTGGAACCATCGACTTTAGCAGAAACATGTGCAATATATGTAGTGAAACCATAATGATATGAATTACTCTCCATTGTAGTTGAAAACAGTGACCACTGTGACTTCACCATCCTCAGGGACATGCTCATCAGGTCCGAAGCACTTGAACGATCAATCACAGCACCGTTGTGCCGCTCAAACCGAACGTCATTTATTTTGTGTCTCCAGAACTCACATGCAAGACCTGAAGGATGTGACAAACAACGTCCACTATGAAAACTACCGCAGCAGGAAGCTCGCTGCTGTCACCTACAACGGCGTGGACAACAACAGAGCTAAAGGTCCAATGTCCACCAAGTAAGTCCTGACAGACTCCCGCAGAGAGCAGTCGCATAGAAGACGGGCGTATCGAGGCCTCCGCCGCTCCGTTCACACATGAAGCGCGGAGCAGCAGGCAGCTACTCCAGACCCGAGCCGTTTTATGGGGCCAAGCTCCTGTGACGTGACACGCTTCGACTATCAAAGCTGCCACTCGCAGTAGCGCTGGGGCCAAAGTGGTGATAGTTGAATCCTTAATTAGGTTTAGCTTTGCAGGTGTCTGGATGAGAATGTGACGGAGTCGTACTGCGCTCAGCCGTGCCGCGGTGCAGAGGAAGGAGCTGGGCGTCCCGCTGTGGCCACGGCTTCAGATTATGTGTCACCGTTTAGGAACACTTTCATTCAGGGAGCTCCTTTATCGTCCATTTGATGCCTCTAATAAAGTGTGGATGCTTCAACGTTCCTGTTAATGAGTAATCGCTAACTCGCTGGGCAAACGTCGGAGCGACACACATCCCACAGGCTCTCGCGCTCCACTAACACACAGCTGAGTAGCGTGACCGTTGGCTTCATTCATTCACTCATTCACTCATTCATTCGACTGTTGTGGAAACGTTTTGCTTTAATCACACATTTCAGTGCATGCCCTCATTACTGCATGTTGTCTGTGCGCCTGTGATTTTTTTGTTTCTGTTTTTTAGAATTGACACAGTTGACGGAATGTAAGTGGTTTTTAAACTTACTTCTCAGATCCTTATTCCGTCCCCTTCCTCCGCACTCTTGTTTTCGTTGATCTCTCACCCCTCGCTGTTGATTTGGTCTCCTGGATTCCTGCTGTTCTTACATGTTTTCAGGATGTGTAAGTGGAAAATGGTCACTTTAATGTAGCTGAGAGAACAGTTGCTGGTGTTTTATTGTAGTTCTCCCCCAAACATCTGTAAAGAAATTCTTCTCTGCGACTCGATCTGCAGCTGCAGCTGCTGCTGTTTGTCACAGCTGGTGTCGGAGACCTGACCATGCAGCTCAAGTGCTTCAGTCCTGGGGGACCAGACTTGGTCCAGTTACCCTGGAGAACCTTGACAACATGTCATCTGAAATCAGATGGATTTAAGTATTTAGCCCCAATTCTGTAGTGAATTATTCACGATAACTGTGCAAGTATCCACCAGTAACTCGGCTAAATGGCTGCACAGAATCAAAAATGGTTCTCGATCTCTCCGGAGAGCTGAAATATGATGACAGTAAAATTCCTGATTAGGTACAAACCAGAATCACAGGGAGCCTCTCATGTGTCAGGTCTCTGTTCACACTGCACCAGAGCATCAGTCAGCTTCACTAATATTTAACCCAGCAGCTCCGCTTCACCTGCTCCTTTCATTTTAGATCCTACTGGTTGGTCCCTGTTGACTTCTCTGTCACCCTTTATGGAGCCCCCCTGCCCCAATTCTACCCCCACTGCTGTGGTGCTTGTGATGTGATGTAGTGCTGGTGTAAACTGTGTCCAGGAGTCCTTTGGCCCAGATGGAGGAAGAAAGACGGGAGCACGTGAATAAGATGAAGAAGATGGAGATGGAGATGGAACAGGTGTTTGAAATGAAAGTCAAGGAAAAGGTGCAGAAGCTGAAGGACTCTGAGGCTGAGGTGAGCGACACAAACACATGGAATGGACATCACTTCATAATGTCATGCTAACTAAGTGTTAGCTACCATACTTGGAAATGAAAGGTCACGTGATGCCAGTTGCACGTCCGTCGACTCCAGAGGGTCTCCTGTAGTCTGATGTGTTCCACTGTCCTGCTTGTCTCCCTGTAGCTTCAGAGACGCCATGAGCAGATGAAGAAGAACTTGGAAGCCCAGCACAAAGAGCTGGAGGAAAAGAGGCGCGTATTTGAGGAGGAGAGAGCAAACTGGGAAGCCCAGCAGCGCATGGAACAGCAGAAACTTGAAGCCTCCAGGTAGATGCTTCACAGTGACACCATGTTGTGGATACGTGAACAACATAATGTGGTTTTAGAGCAGCAAACATGTCAGCTTTTTGTGAGGTTAAACGGGACCCGAGAGAATCATGACAGGTCCACCTTTAATTTGACCCATAATGTGAACAAGTCCCATCTTTTAGAGGGGGAAATTAAGAGCTAAAGTACTGTGGTTGCACAAGATCAGTGGTGATCTGAAGAGCTGGGATTTCTCTCATTACAAGCTGCTCTTCTAATAAACTATAATGTATTTTGGTGCTCTTGAAGGAAGAATTGAATCTTTGCAGGGTGGTGCAGGATCAGCAGGTGGTAAATGTCCTTAGAAATGAGTGCAGATTATTGGTTTGTGTGGATGTATTGAGACCGATGTTACAGCTTCTCTCTTTCCCTCCTTCAGGACTCTGGAGAAAAACAAAAAGAAAGGCAAAATCTTTTAAGAGACAGTCGGCAGCAGCACCGCAGCTCAATTAATTTGTTTGCCAACTTCAGGACACAACTTTTATGGCACTGACATCACCCTCCTCCTCCTCCTCCTGCTCCTCGCCCCTTTTCAAACCGCTCCTTTGCGCCTGCTTTCAGCCGCTGAAGGAGGGCACAGAGAGGAGTACGAGGAGATGGATGGGGCCTTCATGTTCTACAGAAACCCCACAACGGAGCCCCCTGGCTGCCTCCTAATTGAAGAACGTGTCTTCCCTTGATCAGAGCAAAGATAAACCTCTTTTACAAAGGCCAAACGCATCTTATGATTCTAGTTATTATTGGTGTTACTGTTGCATACTGTAAGGACTCCCGCTTCCTGCTCTTTTTCTTTCATCCTAAGGGTTGTTTTTAATGTACACAGTTTTCCAGAGCAGAAGTCCTCCCATGAGTCATATCTGTTGTACAATCAAGTTGTGGTGACTTATGTTTACAGCAAAGCTTCCAAAATATAACCTGATCTTTAGTTATGTATTAAAGTATTGTTTTTGTGCATCTGGTAAACTATTAACCCTCAAAGAAAATAAAGAAAAACAAGACAACACGTGCATTTTTTAGATATTTTTAAAAATGGCTAAACCCCTCTGAAATTTACTGCTTTCTCTTGTGTTTAGCTATTTGCACTAGCCTTGGACCATCATTTATAACGTCATAAGTGTTAGTGTTTATTTTTATATACTGAGCCAGCTTAAGTCCTAACTTTTGTACGTTTGAAAATTCAGCGCCTGCTGTCGGGGCAACTTTTCACATATATAATGATCCCCGGTGCTTAAAAATATACTCTGGCAGCAATATTTCAGTCAGTGGAACCAGCAGCAAACGAAGAGGCAACAAACACAATTTGCTTTGGCCATATATTCCATTTCTGTATTTTTTGTATTGTACAAAGTTACCTAATAAACCAGTGATCATACTGAGACGAGGGTGGTTTATTGCGCAAGCGCCTGTGTTCAGGTACCAGCTCACTCGCTCCTGCAGTTCTAATATTCGCCGCTAGTTGGCGCCGAGGGCCCAGTGTCCTGATACCGACCTGACCGGAAGAGATGATCCACCAGAACCCCCCAGAGCCAGTCTGAGTGGGGGATAAAGTTATTCGGGTTGCTGTGGAGATAAGAGTCGTGTTTGTGTGACAAACCCAGGGAAACTGCCCCAGTTAATACACACAATGGTCCTCATGTACATTAACTGGCCGCGTGTGACATGAAGGCAGTTTGCCCTTTTTGTCCTCTCGAGGCCACCGTAGGCTGCCAGGACCTTCGCTCGGTTCGAACAGTTTGTTTACGTCCGGACATGGACAGAACCGAGTCCTGAGCTGTCACAGAGAGGTCCAGTCCCTCTAAACATGGTTGTGTGGTGGTGGACGCTCTGGATGTGGTTTCTTGTTCCAGGTCCAGGAAGTTCAGTTCGAGCGAAACCGAAACTAATTGGCGATGAACTTTCCTCGGATTTTGAAGCCAATGCGCTCATGTTGCGATCCCCCAAAAGGATCCTGACAGACTGTCCAGAACCAGGGGACCTCGCAGACTCCTTCACTGTCCGAACCTTGGATGGGCAGTTCTCGTATGAGCCCGGGGCTCTCCGGGGGCCACTCATCATCCACACCTTCACCAACAAGTCTGGATTTCTGGAGTGCCTGTGGAGCTCCGAGTCTTCCCTGAGGAGCCTGGTGGAGGATCTGCCCGACAGCGCGCAGCTGCTCCTCCTCTCCCTCGACGAATCAGCCCTCAGCGATGTGACCTGGATGAGGGAGCAGGTTCTGCGGGTCGCCGCCGCGAG
Organism: Takifugu flavidus; assembly: GCF_003711565.1. Taxonomy (NCBI): domain Eukaryota; kingdom Metazoa; phylum Chordata; class Actinopteri; order Tetraodontiformes; family Tetraodontidae; genus Takifugu; species Takifugu flavidus. Next base: position 12,960,394 of record NC_079529.1, read on the forward strand.
CAGGTGCCAACAGTCACCCCGCTACAGTCAGACACCCTTAAACTGGCGCACACGGGCTTGAGGGACACTTCATGCACTTAACACGGTGCCATTTGTGCCCTGAATAAGTTTATGCGCGCTGTTGTGCATAAACGTGTAGTCCCGGTGCGTGCGTGTGCAAACTTGGAATCCTTTGTGTGACACAAACACGTGTAACATTCGTTTGATCAGCACCTGCTTTTGATTCCTTTTGCTCGAGCCGTTTAAAGAAGGTGTGACACTGTCGGACCGCGGCATCATGCTTGTTCCCCCCTCCCGCCTGTTCCCACAGTAAGAAGGAGGTTCTGTCCAGGCTGCACTTCTGCCCCTTGCCGGTCTTCTCTCTGGGGAACTGGATCCCCCTTGTGTTGTATTCCTGGGGCTGTGTGTCTCGCGGCTGCGGCCTCACCCAGGCTGTATTCACGTCAGATGGTAGGAAGGTGATCAGAATTACCAGCAGATTATCTGGAATCTCTAAACAGCTGCCCTCCCTCTGCACGCTGTAAATGTTACGGCTTTAAATCCCCATTTTGAAAACACCAAGACATTTTTAACCCTGTTGAAGAATTAGAAGCTGCCTTTGAAGCATTCCGACCTACAGAGAACCGATGTCCTCAGCTCCAGAAAGCACAACTATGACAGTTGAAATGTTTTACAGAATGGAAAATGCCTGTGATCTCCAAGAGGCTGGACGCCAGGTATGACTGGCTCAGCACGCGCTGGAGCCCGAAGTCCTATCAACTGCTGGCTGCAGGTGACGGCTGCAGTCACGTCCCCTCCGTGGCCGGCGCCGTGGCGTGGCTGTCGGAGGGCAACTGCTCCTTTTTCACAAAGGTCTGTTCATGCGTTCACCCAAACTGCTGCTGGAACATCCAGCTTGTCCTCTGCTCCCCCTCACCACCTTACAAGGCTTCATGTATACCGCTAACAAAGGCTGCTTGGCTTCAGTTTCTCCACTAAAATGCCTCTTAATGATCATTTTAAAATGGATGCTGGTATTTCTGCCCCGTTTTTGTTCCCTGCAGGTGCAGAATATGGCCAACGCCAACGCCTCGGGGGTGCTCATCCACACGCTTGCTGGGGATCCCATCCAGGACATGAACTGTGTGGAGGAGGAATGCAACACCACGCTGCAGATCCCTGCCGCCATGGTGCACCCGGAGCCTTCGGTCGTGCAGGCGCTCCAGTAAGATCCACACTGCTCCGCTTCTCACAGATGAACGGAAGAATGTTAAGATCGACCGTGGGATTCTCCGTCCTTCCTCCTCTTTGGTTATTCCTACGCTTCTGGAAGTAGAAGTAGAACTCTTTATTTGCTTCTGATTAAAGGTCTGGGCATCCGGTGTACGTGTCCTTCCAGATCACCCCATCCCCAAACACCTTCTTTGCTATTAACCAGCAGGGGGTTCTGGCAGAGATGGGCTGGTTCCTTTACCCCTCCTTCAGCTTTGTCAACTGGCAGGCTCAGTGGTAAGATTGAGGCTACTTTATTAAGCTAAGCTTTGGTTCTTACATGTCAACCACGAGTGAAAATGTCTTCACGTGTTCCGCCAGGTTTGATTTCTACACCGAGCTACAGACCAAACTGCAGATGCCCGCAAAGGTCGTTCCTGTCTTCGATAAAGTGAAGATGCAGGGGGAGAGGGGCGCCGTGGCCACGGTCGACATGCCCCAGGGTTTGTTGCCTCACTGTTGTGAGATCACGTCACTTGTTGCCAAACCAGAGTTGAAAAATCATTTCATTCCCACTCGAAAGCCACCTGGAAAACCGCTGCTTCCCGAAGGTCTCCTTAATTCGAGGCCTTTAGGTGGCATCTGTATTTTCCAACAGTGTGGAAAAACCTGAACAGTCAGTATATTGGGGTTGTCAGCTGACCCTTGTTGGCCACATTCTCAGATAAAAATGGCTGTTTAACCCTGATTGACACTAAATGCAGAGCGATGAGGGTCAGGTCAGATCAACTTTGTTTTCCTGCAGGACTCTCAGACTTCACGGTGCTCCAGCTCGATGCGTCCCTCATGTGTCCGGGCAGGAGAGACTCGTCCTGTGCTCACTGGGATCGTACGGTGCAGCTCTTCGTCTGCTGTGATCAGCTCAGTCCATTCTGCAACACGGAGCTGGGCCGGTGGATCACCGCCTTCCGCAGGTCACATGTTCATTTAAAAACCATCCAACATTTACGGTCCTGCTAACATTAGGGTGAACGCATCTTTTTTCCTAACAGAGGGACTGGACGCTGGCTGACGGATGTGTCTGCGTTGCTTCCTCTGCTGGACGGGCCGAAGTGTACCCTGACCATGAAGACGGCGCCATGGGCCATGCCCTGGATCATCTCCCTCAACCTGAGATTCAGCATCGGCAATCAGACGAGTATTTAACTCGTACCACCGATGATAGTCATATGACTCGACTATAGTGCTATAATCTGCGTTTATGTCTCAGATGATGGGGAGGAGGTGCTCCGCCCCTTCAGAGTGATGTCACTGTACAGTGGGGGAACATTCGACAAAAACTACAACAGCAGATATGAGCCGGTCAAGTTCTTCGTCCCTGCACCCACCAGGAAGGTAGACAGAGTTCTCAGTGATGACTCTGTAAAAAGCTCCTTTCTGAGTGTGGGTTTGTTTTCAGGTGGAGCTCTATGCTGTTATCACGGCGCACGGCAGCGACGACCACAACTGTGGAGAGTTTTGTGTCACATCCCACCACTTCCTGCTCAACGCTGCTTTTAATAACAGCCTCACATTTGACTCTGCAGGTGAGTAACGGTGAATGATGTCTGAGTGTGATGGGGACGGTTGAGCTGTCCAGGGCCCATCACTCTCATCTGGCGAGCCTATTAGGGGGGGTGTATAGCACTCTATCTTCAAACATTAATCAAATTTACCTTACGAGAAAAAAACTTGTGGATAGGCGTGTGATGAGGCTATGGACCACCAGGGGGCGGCAGAGACGTTTTCATCGCACAAAGATTAGAACTGGAAATAAGTTAATGACATTCGGGTGTTTTTTTTAATCCTTGCAACTTTTGTCTTGTTTTTCATGCTTCATCAGGAACACCACTGGGCTGTACCACATGGGTGAAAGAGGGCGCTGTACCAAATGAGCACGGAACATGGCTGTATGGACGAGGTGGCTGGTGCGATGGACTACAGGTGGACCCCTGGAGGGTCGATGTCACCAAACAGGTACGGTCAGCCACGGAGACGAGGCTCATCCATTTTAGGGAACATAACTAGTGTGATTGAGTCAGCTGCACGCATCTTTTTTCTGTTGAAAATAATCTTACAGTCCAGCGGCTCCGAAAGATTCTTAAGTGAACATAAAAGCTTTCGAGTTGTGAGACAAACTCACTAAAATTAAACCTAAATTAGCAATTACAGGTTAGATTGAGAAAATGAACCATCATAAATGATCTATTAACTGTATTTTCAGTTCTTGGCCTCCAGTTTTAAAGTTGTTTTTTCCATGAACAATCTACTGTACCTGTATCAGACCTGGTAAAGATAATGTTAACTAATCGTGTGTGATTATCTGAATGAATAGATGATTGTTGTGTCTTTTACCCCCAGAAATCTCAATAATAAGCATTTCAGAGACAGACAGTGGTAAAAATGCAATTGTCTGAATCTAATCCCGCGAAGGAATTCTAATTGATGATTTACTTAGTCGGCTACTTTTGGCTGGTTGATTTGCCAATATATTGAGTGACCATATCATCTAATTCCCTCATGTTGGTCAGTTTGTTTAGCTGCTGGGTGTGATGGGTGTGTTGAGCATGCGTCTGCTTCTGTCCTCCTGCAGCTCAACACCAGCGGGTCCAACTCCATCATCTACTTTGGCTTGTTTGAGGGACACGATCCTAGTCCATCCAAAGACCCTGGATACATCATCATGTCTTCTTTCCTTGTCTTTTACAAATGATTCCACTTTTACAGATGCAGTTTAAATGAAAGTTAATTTAAACCAAAGATGACAGCTGTCATTCTTGACTGTCTCCAGAACAAGTAGCCTTTGGAGTTGACACTAAATGTAACTGGGAAAAATCCAGTGTGGCTCTTCCTGTCTTATTCTGTCACAAATTTACGCCGATCAAGAGATTATTCATTAAAACTTAAATCAAACTCAAAACAGCTGAGACATCATCACAGCTTTTTACTGTCTTAATAACCCCGTATGGATTAACTTACTTTGTTTCTTGTGGTGGTTTAAAACTTAATGTTTGAGAGGAACTTCAACTGCTAAAATGGGATATTTTGTCCATGGATACACCACCCTCTCCCCTTTCGTTGACCAGCTGGTCTCATTGTCTCAGCGGAACCACGCGAGAACAGAAAACTAATGCATTTAAGGGCAACACATTCAAGGTTTCAGTAAAATCGCACATTACCTGTCCGACCCAGAGAGTGTTTGAGATACAACATTAGATAATATAGAATCTGAAGTGAAATCTTTACTGGACCGATCCACACTGGACCATCCACTTTAATATCTTTGAAGTACTTTACAATATATTTAAAATAACATAAAATAGAATATAAATTTCTTTTCATTTTTCCTCTTCATCCCTATATAGAGTGTTTGCTGATAGGCAGGCGATTAAAACAATTCCCGTGTCCCCGGTGTTGAAAAAGAACGTGAACCAACCAGGAACCAATGAGCAGCTGACGTGTCTCAAGCGTCGGAAGTGTTTTGGTGTGACACACAACAATCCTTCAGGCTCGAAATGATGTTTATGCTAAACCTACGCTAACTTTGCTGCCCTCTATTTGTCTTAGTAAGTAAAAGTAAATCGTTAAAACAATTGGTAGCAAGAGTTGTTTTTTTTTTTTTTTTACCAGCGAACTGAATCAGCATGAGATTATTTCTTCTTATTTGAACTCTTTCCAATCGTTAGCAATAGCTTAGGTTAGCACGTGTACAGAAGTTAGGAGCGCTGAAACACTTTTGACGTATCTCAACAATCTCGGATTGCTCTGATATATGTTTCAAGCAAATAAGATGCGATCTTATTTGTGTGTGTTTTTAAAGGTCCCTGCACATTGTTTTGAAACTTCACAATTTGACGTAGCGCTATTGTAACGCATTTCTGGAATTTTACACAATGTACTTGGTTTGTTTAAAGGACAAACCGCACTTTTTGCAGGACTATTATTGTGCATTTAAATACTCGTATCTCTGTCAGTTTTGTTTATTATCTAGGTTCAACCGTTCGCCTGTGGTCTCTGCGACATGAGTGGCTCCAAGCCGGACATTCTGTGGTCTCCCCACCACCCGGACAGATATGTCATCTGTGACTCTGAACTGGGACTGTATCGTATCGGACCAGTGGGCAGCGCAGAAACCAAAGTTGGCTCTCTTCCGCTGTCTGAAGAAACCGCTGCCACATTATTAGCCATCAACTCTGACACCCCGTATATGAAATGTGTTGCCTGGTACCCAAAACATGAGCCCGAGTGTTTACTAGCTGTGGGACAAGCTAATGGCAGAGTTGTGCTCACCAGCCTGGGTCAAAGCCACAACTCCACCTGCAAAGAGCTGGTGGGAAAAGAATTTGTTCCCAAGCACGCCCGTCAATGTAACACTTTAGCCTGGAATCCAGTGGACAGCAACTTGCTGGCCGCTGGGTTGGACAAGCACAGGGCAGATTTCTCTGTCCTGATATGGGACATCAGCACAAGTTCTCACCAGAGGCCAGTGTCTCTGCAGAGAAGATTCGCCTCTCCTCTTTGGATTTAGACTCAAACTCGGTAGTGACAAAACCCTTGTATGAGTTAGGTCAGAATGATGCCTGCCTGTCCCTCTGCTGGCTCTTACGTGACCCCAAGCTGCTGTTGGCCGGCATGCACAGAAACCTCGCTATTTTTGACCTGAGGAACACAAGTCAGAAAACTTTTGTCAACACCAAGGCCATTCAGGGGGTTACAGTTGACCCACACTTCCATGACCGGGTGGCCTCTTTCTACGAGGGTCAGGTGGCCATCTGGGATCTGAGGAAGTTTGAAAAGCCTGTACTCACACTCACTGAGCAGCCCAAACCCCTCACGAAGGTACACCGCTGTTACCTACCTATCAACACATTTTGCCCTGAGTTTTTTGGAAGTATGTTTAATATGCAGAGTGTTTTCTGTCATCGTGCAACTTCTTTTTCAGGTGGCATGGTGTCCAACACGTACTGGCCTGTTGGCCACGCTGACTCGTGACAGCAACATCATCCGTCTGTATGACATGCAGCATACTCCGACACCCATCGGTGATGAAACGGAGCCCACCATCATCGAACGAAGCGTGCATCCATGTGAAACCCAGATTGGCAGCTTTGCCTGGCACCCATTCTCTCAGAACCGCATGGTGGTGGTGTCGGCGGCCAATCGGGTCATGACGGACTTTATCGTGTTTGAGCGCATCTCTCTGGCCTGGAGCCCCACCACAGCGCTGATGTGGGCGTGTGGCCGTCACCTGTATAACTGTGTGGAGGACGGGGCAGAGGGAGCAGAGAGCGCCATCGAGAAAGACATCGCCACGAAGATGCGGCAGAGAGCTCAGTCCAGGTACGGCCATGATACCGCCCAGGTGTGGAAAAACCACCTGCTGGCAGGAGGGAAAGACCCCCAGCTCAAGTCCTTGTGGTTTGACCTGTTTTATATCCTTTTGATTCAAACATCAAAGAAAAACATGCAGCAGACGAGAGTCGGATCATTAATCCAAGCCATGTTCATCAGACGGGGGGGGGGGGGGGGGGGGGGGGACACTTTGACAAAAGATAGTCTGGCACAGGAGGGCGGAAGGAGCAGGTGAGACAATACAGGTGAGACCCATGAGGGTAATTAGGTGAGGTGAGGTGTGCAGGGATAGGATGAGAAAAAAGGAGGGAGGACAGGACAAGAGGAGCAGGAGTGAAGGAGGACAGGACAAGAGGAGCAGGAGTGAAGGAGGACAGGACAAGAGGAGCAGGAGTGAAGGAGGACAGGACAAGAGGAGCAGGAGTGAAGGAGGACAGGACAAGAGGAGCAGGAGTGAAGGAGGACAGGACAAGAGGAGCAGGAGTGAAGGACAGGACAAGAGGAGCAGGAGTGAAGGAGGACAGGACAAGAGGAGCAGGAGTGAAGGAGGACAGGACAAGAGGAGCAGGAGTGAAGGACAGGACAAGAGGAGGACACAGAGGAGCAGGAGTGAAGGACAGGACAAGAGGAGCAGGAGTGAAGGAGGACAGGACAAGAGGAGCAGGAGTGAAGGACAGGACAAGAGTACAGTGGCAGGATGGAAAAAGCCCAGTAAATCAAGGACACAGCAGAGGGACCTTAACAGTGGCCGTGCACTACTGGATTTTACACTATTTGCTAGAATCTGAATTAGGACTAGTCGCTGTGATCCTGAGGCCTAATCGTTCAATTTAAAATTTGGAGGTTTGTGCTTTTACTTGAACTAGTTTTGGTTCGTAGTTGTTTTCAGCGTCCACCTCTTGTCTGAGTTATTCTGGATTTCCTATATAAGCGTCACATATGAAGCGATGTGCTGAGGACGTGGAGCTGAAGGTGCAGGGGAACAAACAGTCTGTGGTCTACTCTGGTATCAAGAACATTGTGAAGACCTCCTCTGGTAAGTCACAGTATGATTTAACGCCTCAAATATAGTTGACCTTGTCCTTGAATGAAGGAGTACGCAGTTCAGTCACGGCTCTTCTCTCAGGCACAACAGAGAGCCGTCGGTGCTGGAGTGGTTCGGACCGGCAGACGGATGTTTTGCGGTACACCAGCGAGGAACGCAGCCTGGCCCTGCAGCTCTGTGGCTGGATCAGCCGGGGGCCTGACATCGACGTGGAGGTGTTCCTGCGCTCGCTGGAGCAGGAGCGAGACTGGGAGCGAGCAGCTGCAGTAGCTCTGTTCAACCTGGACATCCGCCGAGCCATCCAGATCCTCAACAGGGGAGCCACTGATGAGAAAGGTCAGTAGAGTGGGAGGGGCTGGACGCAGGATTGATGCGTGATGACCCTGCAGCTGGAACACGGCTGGACTGAGCTGACCATCGGTGACTTTGACCTGTGACTTTCAAGGAGATGCAGTTTGTTTTCACAGGTTTTGGGCAGAAAATCTGAATAAAGCCAAGTGAAATAGTCCTGTTACCCAAAGGATGGTTGAGGAGGACACCAGGACAACCTTAGGACAACCTTAGGACAACCTTAGGACAACCTTTATCCAGAAAAGCCTGTTTATGTCAACTCACTGTTTAAAACCAGGCTCAAAAGTACTGGAAAGAAATAAAGCAAATTCAGATATCCCGGATCTCCATAAATGGAATATTCCAGTTAAAACGATTAATTAAATATTCTAATTACTTTGGAGCAAAATAATGTGAGTAAGATCAGTCGGAACCCAAATCCTGAAACCCACAGAGGACTAGATTCAGACTCAAAGTTGAAGGGGAGAAATTAGCCTGCCGCTGATCCAGCATCAGTGGAGACTGATGAGGCTCCGTTGTGTGTGTCACCTCCACGTGCCTGCATGGAGCCAAATAAACAGGATGTCCCAGACTGGTTTCAGCTGTCAGGACCTGCAGACACTCCAGCACATGTGGCTGGAGGTCTGACGCTGGGTCTCCGCGGCTCCTCGTGGTGCCTGGCAGCAGTCAGGGTTGCTCTGGCCACCACGAGGAGGTCTGAGGCTTTCCCCGACCATCACTGACCCGACCACAGTGTCTCCAGTTCTGGTCTTCTCTGGCCTGTGCTGATCAGGATGCACTGGGTGGTCAGAGGCAGGGAGACTATCCTTCACCTCTCAAAGCACCAGTTGCCCTGTTGATTGGAAGCTTTGTGCCGTTCATCTACAGCAGATACCATTGATCCACAATCATTACCGCCCCCTAACCCGACAGGTTGACGTACCAGCAGTGGGACGTTTCCTGATCGGTGTGTATCGACTGTTCCAAGCGTTCAGTTCAGTCCACGTACTCATTCACCAAGGTCATCGCAATCCATAAAGGTTTCGCGAAGAATCGAGGAGAGCGGCCAAACATCTTCCTGCTTCTTTCAGAGGTTTAATGAGCTTGTTGTTTGGGGTTGTAATGACTGCAGTAATAATGTCCTCTCCAACACAGGAAGTTGGTACATCATCAGTGTCGTCATTTTAATGTAGCAGAACAGCACTCAGATCTGCTTTTGATGTTTGTTTTGAGTCTTTTTGAGACACTACAGATGGTTTCATTTCCATCAACGAACCCAGAAATGTCGATGAATCCTGAACGGTTTTCTTGGTTTTTGCAGGTGACCTGAACCTAAATGTGGTTGCCATGGCGTTGTCAGGCTACACCGACGAGAAGTCCTCTCTGTGGAGGGAGATGTGCAGCTCCCTGAGACTGCAGCTGAAGAACCCCTACCTTTGCGTCATGTTCGCATTCCTCACCAGTGAGCCTGGATCCTACGATGGCGTGCTGGTACCTGATCTCCTACCGGGGTGGAACTTTATGGGTTTTATTACAAACACACGCAGTGATGGAGAAACTCCCCTTTTCAATTAATAGCATTTGGTTTCTTCTTCCGTGAGATGTGCACCGATCAGGCACATGATGAAGTTAATGACCCTGATTTTCTCCTTGTGGTCTGGGTCACATCAGGCCTCTGCAAGTTGGACTGAGATGAGTGGGTCGACTTGAGGATTTGCTACCTCCACGCTGGTGTCAGACGCCCCAGCAGGCCCTCGAGGGGCTCCAGGAGTCCATGACTCAAAGGGAGAAGCACAATAGTAGCTCATAATGTTGTGCCTGACCGGCGTTTGCTTTTAAAACTGCGGCGCTTTGATCTTCCCCCTGTCACAAATGTTCTAGCTGCCATCAGACCACCAACTTATTTACAGTTCAGATAAAAGCGATTAGTCAGCTTATAGTTTGTGTCCCGCCCTCTTAGCTGTTCCTGACGATCACACAAAACTAAAATCTCTTGATTACGAACACGATTTCTGACTAAACTTCTGACTAACTTTGTGTTCCAGTATGAAGGCAGTGTTGCTGTGAGAGACAGAGTTGCCTTTGCCTGTATGTTTCTTAATGACACACAGGTAACAACAATACACAATAACAATATGACTTTTCCCTCCTTCAATTTTGAAAGTTGTATTTTTTTTAAATTATTTGACAACTTACCTCAACTGCTTTTTTTTTGTCTGAAGTTGCCTCGATATATCGACAAACTAACCCATGAAATGAAGGAAGCAGGAAACCTGGAGGGGATCCTGCTGACGGGACTAACCAAAGACGGCGTGGAGCTCATGGAGACCTACGTGGACCGGACTGGAGACGTCCAAACCGCCAGCTTCTGCATGCTGAAGGTACACAGGCTAGTTAGACAAAACTCCCAGAGAAGTAGGACAAATAACTTGGAATAAATCTTTCCGCAAGTGTTACTGAAAACAAGAATGCCAGTCTAGAAGCTGCTGACTCAGCAAGATTCTTTGACCAGGGGTCCGCGGGAGACGTTCTGAAAGACCCTCGCGTCCAGTGTTGGATTGAAAACTACCGCAACCTGTTGGATGCTTGGAGGTTCTGGCACAAACGGGCTGAGTTTGACATCCATCGAGGAAAGCTGGACCCCAGCTCCAAACCCTTGGCCCAGGTAAGACTGGCGACGGGTAAATACGTCGAATGGACTAACGAGCGCAGGATGAGTCCTTAATCCAGAGAAAGTCTAATGTTTCTGATCAAATGACCTCCTGCTGCCGTTTCCTGTCCTTCAGGTGTTTGTGAGCTGCAACTTCTGTGGGAAGTCCATCTCCTACAGCTGCTCGGCCATACCGCACCAAGGCCGTGGCTTCAGCCAGTACGGCGTCGGGGGCTCTCCCACCAAATCTAAAGTCACCAGCTGCCCCGGCTGCAGGAAACCTCTGCCCCGCTGTGCTCTGTGCCTCATGAACATGGGCACGCCTGTTTCCAACTGTCCAGGTAAACTGCAGCCGCGTGGGCCCGTTTCCCACCGAATTAAAGCCACTTTTTAGAAGAGAACTGCAGTTTGTTTCCTTCATGACATTAATAAAGTTAATAAAGTCAACCAGCTTTTATTCTCCACATTTAACAAATTATTTTGTGCCGAATAAAAAAGGCCGGCCTTAATGGCCTCATGTATTTCCAACCAAAATATTCACTGTTGGAGTCTTTCCCCTAAAGAGAAATCCAGCTTGTAAAATCAGAACTGCAGCAGGTTCACTGACATGAATGAGAGCAGCCAAGAGATGCCAGTTTCCTTATTTTGAAGAATGTCCGTTTCAGTTCCTTAATTTGCTCACGTGACATCTTCACGATAATATCTAGTTATCAGCCGAAGGTCCTTGATAACGTTTACTGGTCAAACACACGTTTCTTGGCAGGAACAGGGAAGTCCGAGGAGAAGGTTGGCCTGACAAGGGAGAACAAACTGGCCCAGTTCAACAACTGGTTCACCTGGTGCCACAACTGTCGCCACGGTGGCCACGCTGGTCACATGCTCAGCTGGTTCAGGTACCTTTATGACCTTTTATGTTCATTCGCCAGGCTTTGTCCAGTCTGACCACACGTGAATCAATTATTCCAGCTCTCTATCGATGATATCGTGTGATTCACTGAGAACAGAATAACACAAGAACAATCAGAAGGAACTCAAATCATGAACCCACTGAGAACTTAATTTAGGCTCTTTATTAAAAGTAAGAGATCTCAGGCTCCAGGCAGCCCATAATCTAGTTAGAACGTCTGGGAATGCTGATAAGGAGCCTGATGGTCTCCTGGGGGTTGTCCTCCAGACCTGGTTTAGAGCCTCGGTCAGTTCCTGAACAGCTTGTTGTACACAATGGTGGCGTCAGTGCAACAATGTCTGATGTCCCAGAGGAGCTTGATTGGATTCAGCTCTGGGGAACCAGCGGGCTGGTCGATGGCATCGGTGCCTCTTGTCCCCCAGAACTGCAGATGTGGGCTCCTCTCAGTATGAATCAAAAGAACAATGAGGAGTCTCCTGGTGTCTCCTGGTATTCCTAAAATAGGAAGATAGTTATTTATATTGTCTGTGTAACAGTGTTTGGTGTTTGTCTTCACAGAGACCACACGGAGTGCCCAGTTTCAGCCTGCACCTGTAAATGCATGCAGCTGGACACCACAGGGAACCTGGTGCCTTCTGACAGCAGCTAGACAGGAGATGTGAGAGCGAAGCCCACCCAGAGATGCCATGCTTTCGCTCCAAACCCCATGGCTGCAGCCCCTGGGTACAGGAGGGGGGGTCTACCTCTGGAGTGGTTGCCTTAACAATAACACCTGAGTGAATGTAAAGATGTAACAGATCTAATATAACTGAAGCTATAACACAAAGGGAGCCGAACGTGCTGATTGGAACCCGATTCAGGCGACTCTGACCTCTGAAGTTACCTCTGATTTACACCCGAACCAGCTGAATCAGCGCCCGTTTCACTTCAATCACTCGTGTAATTTTATTGCGATCTATCAGGAATGGAAATGTCCTGGAACCTATCCAGGCTAAATCTGGAATCACAGGTGCCGATGGATCAATGATCTTTGTTTGATTTCAATATTTATCGTCTGTGTTGCGTCTTAACTAAGGATATTCACATACCTCATGAAAGCAGTATAGAGGAGCACTTGTCCTGTCCCACCCCTCCTTTGGCGTCCTACTAGCCTGGATGGGGAAACGCCCCCCCAGCTCACTCTGGGCTCGTGGCTTTTTAAAAGGAGCTTGGCTGCAGGAGACCAGCTTCACACACCCACCTGCAGCGTGCACACCCCCCCTGAGCACTTCCTTTCTCCCCATGTGGTGTCCAACTATGCGTGCACACCAGAACCGTCTGTGATGGCGAACGGCAGCATGTAAACTGTCCCTTCTCAGCCACCGTCCAGCATCTGGGCCCCTGCGTGGGAACATGCAGTGGCCGGTGGGAGTGACAGTGGTGAACTGTGTCATGTCAAGAAATAAAGTTGTTTGCCTTGGAAGCTTGGCCTGTTTCATATCTTTAGCTTCATATTAGATGAACTCAAATATTAAACGAGGATGTTTACATCAAATAACAAGTTTCAGCTCCTGATTAGTCATGCACAATAGTCATGTTTGCAACACCCAATATTGTGTTGGTCCCCCTTTTGCTGTCCAAACAGCCTGGACCCTTTGAATCATGGATCCTGGAGACCCCTGAAGGTCTGCTGGGGTATCTGACACCAGGATGGTGGCAGCAGATCTTAAGTTGAGGCGCCTCCATGGACCAGACTTGTTTGTCCAGCACATCCCCTAGAAGCTCGTAGGATTGAGTTCTGGAGTTTGGGGCCTAATCAACACCTCAAACTGTTGTGCTCCTGATTCCTGGCAGGAAGCATCATCCTGCTGGAAGGTTGGACATGGTCTCTGTTCAGGGGTCAGAAGGGACGTCCTGACCTCTCAGCAGATCCATGCGCCACAAAGCTGGATGTTCTGGCCCAATTCTGCCCAGACCAGCAATACCAGCAGATAATAATTGACATTTTATTTCAAAATGTGAGTTTAGAGGTCTCCTTAAACGCCACTGAGATGTTTCTTGTTTTTATGGAGAAAAAGGGGAAATAGTGACACCATTTCCTGTCTGATTTATTATCTGCTAAGGCCTTTTAGAAAATGCTCAGGGTGAAGCGACTAAATCTAAAAGTGAGGAACGCGTGATGATGATGAAGCAAGTTGAAACTCAATCCTTTAATGAAACGATCGGCTGAGGTGACAACATGAACAGGAAACACATGCTTCTTATTACCGATTCTTCTTGTAGGATATTTAAATATTCTGTTAAGATATTTGTCTCTCTAATTATAGTTAATGTTTATATACTCAAACCTTCTCAACACAGCTCAAACTAATATTTCCAAAAATCTCCCTGATGATTTTTGCCGTTGGCCAGAACCATCAGAACACCGGAGAGATCACAAGCAGAGTTCTGCTGTTTTTATCTGCTTTAAATTTGAATATTTGCTTTGTCCACCTTCAGCAGCAGTTCCAGCAGCTCGTCTCTGTCTATGTCCTCCACACTGATGTCCTCTCATGGACGGACAACAGGTCCTCTGGATGGGTTGATCCCTGTACTGGGCCAGCCCATCACTCCCAGTATCCCAGCAGATTCTGTCCATCACAGCTGCTTCCAGCAGTAGTTAGAAGATTGTTTATTTTAAGGGCCAATTCAGCAAAATCTAAAGAAACTTGTTAAAAATGCCAAATGTTCTGATGGCTTTGGCCACCACCGTATATGAGATATATGTTAAAAAAAACAAACAAATTGCATCATCCACCATAATGCAAATCTGACATATTGTGTATTTAAACCTCATATTTGAATGTGTATTTTTGAATGCATATTATGCAGGATTACTAGATTGATTCTTTTTAAAATTATCTTTGCATATTTCAGTCCTCAGACTGGATCAGTCGCCCCCCCCCCCAGCCTGTTTCTGCTCGGGTACTCTGCCTGGTAGCAGCTCCGACCTGCCCAACTCAGAGGAAGACTTATGCACTGTGAAGGTGTGTGTCAGTCCTGCCGACAGCATCGGGGTTGGACAGAGGGTCCAGATCTGCAAACAGGTTGAACCATGCTGAAAGGTCCATGGGGCCGGTTCCTGGAGCCTCTGCAGGGCAATAAAGCCAACCATCAATGTCAAATCAGCCCTTTAGGCAACAAAGAGGTTCAGCGTTTTGTCCAAGTCCCACCGAGTTAGTCTTACCTGTTGTTGGGGCTTTAGTCGGGTTCTGATCGGAACCAGATGTGTATCGTGCTTGTTGTGAGAGACACTGAGGAAACATCTCAGCCTGATCTGAAACTGTGGGTGGAGGACAGACAGACAGATGGACAGAAAGCATCATGTCCTCACACAATCGTTACTGATGTGGACACAGTCTGTCCAAAAGTATCACCAATGAAGTACAGTATCAGTACAGTAGTGATGAAGAGGAGGAGGAAGAGGGTTCGATGATTTCCACAGCAAACTTTCCTACCTGAGGAGGAACGCAGGTCAGTGTTGAAGCTGTTGTCCAGCAGCTGAGACGGCAGGAAGGAGTTGTCCTGCGGCTCTTCCTCAGCTGCCAAAGTCCAGCCGGTTGCGTCCTTGTTGTCTCCAAAGTCTGGATACAGGTCGCCTCCAACGGTGGCGGAGCAGCCCAGGATCTCCTGCAGTAAAGCCAGGCTGTCTTTGTCCCCTTCCAACTCTGGACAGTCATAGAAAGACCAGAATCAGCGAGGTGCTGGAGCTGGTTATCAAACCAGACTCCTGTTTTTACCGTCTCTTGTCGTGTCACTGGCATCTTCATCCCCTACCGGGACGAGTCTGTCGGCATAGCAGAAGAGCAAAGCAGCGTAGCTCAGCACGGTTTCCTTGGTAACATCCAAATCGGGGTGGCTCACTCACCGGGCGGCTGTTTCCGAAGCATTTATTCCTTCCGGTGTTGCAGCTTTAACCTTTTCCTTCGCCGTCTTGTCTGTGCGGTCCTGTGGGGAGTGAGAAGGAACCTGCTTCAGAACAGACGGATGGACAGTTTAGAGGTGGCGGTGGCGGCCGTGCACACCCGCTGACCTGGACTGTGGAGAAGGCAGCATGGTGACTCCCCCTGAAGCTCTCATGAATAGCTGCCAGTTTGTGGGACGTCTTCTCCCAGAAGTGCAACAGTGTCGTCTGAAAGGGCAACAAAAGCCAAGAGGTCTCACTCTGCTCTTGCTTCATGAGACCATTAAAGGACCAGATCAGGTCCTGGAAATAAAAGCTGCCATGTTGATCTGGTGGGCCATCCTTTGATGTCAGCCCCAGATGTTCTCAGACTGAGGCCGTGGAGCGACATGGACCACGTGGAGCCTACCTGGTAGGTGGTTAAAACGTGAGACAGCAGGTTGCAGCGGCTGGCCCCCAGCAGGTCCACTTTCTGGCAGACGTCATTCTTCAGCTTGTCAAAGCTGGTTTTGGTGGAACGCACCTGAGCTTGAACCTGAGGTACAAAAGAAAAGATGCTGACGTTGCTACAGTTGTGTCTTCTGACCTCTTGTGGCACGAACACGCTACTGTTGATCCTTTCAACGATCAACGGGAAACATGGAACGCAGCACGATGGTGGTTTTCAGGTCGACGTCATCGGTCAAACCTTGCGGAACTTTTCCATCTGTTTGTGAGTGTCTGGATCGAGTTCCTGCGACACATCCTTCATCCAGAGCAGCGCTCCTCGGTATTCCGTCCTGGACTGCTCCATGTGGTTGACGGTCAGCCAGGTGTCTGAGATGGCTCGGTAGCGGAAGGTCTCCACCTCCTGGTACAGGCGGCACAGAGGGTTCCTCAGTGAGAGCCTGCAGGGTTCAAGGACGTGTTTGCATGTTTGGTTTGGACAGGCTGGAGCAGAAATGGCTGTTGCTCACCTCTGCTGGGAGGAAAAGCACAGAGCTTTTCCTGTTGCCTGCATGATCTTTCCGGCCCTGGTTTTGTCCCGGGAGCCCTGGGCTCTCAGGAAGACTCCCAGCTCGTTCTCCTCCTGAGAAAAATCTAAATAGAAAACATGGTTTATTGTGAAGCTTCACCCTTAAAGACCCAAGAAGCTCATGGATGAGCTCTGAACTGCTTCTGTTTTGGGGGTCAGGCAGGTCCTCTCCCTCCTGGAGGAGCTTAAACATTCCCGCGCCGCTGCCTGTATTTATGCAGATGTTTCTGCACATCAGCACAATCTACAGATGTTTATATTTGTATCAGTACAGTTGTGGTTCTGGTTCTTTAAACGTACTGCAAATGCGCCTTTGATACTGCTCCGTAACCTTCAGCAGCTCCATGCATGTTCTCTGGATGGAATGGAAGACCTGCAGGACAGAAAACACATGTCAGCCATAAAACTGGTTCCAGGAAGGTGCTCCAATCATCTAGTAACAGTTGGATTGTTGTTTTCTCTAGAAGGTGCATCAGGCAACCACTGATGTATGAAAACAGGCCTTTCAGCGTCTGCCTGGAGGACCAAATCTCCATCTGAGCTCTGGTCTACCAACACTACATCAACCACAGCTTCAGCCTTCTTCCTGACCTCTAACTTTCCATCCAGCTCTGCGTCGGACGCCACCACATGTTCATCCTCTTTCCTCCCGGAGACCTTGATGAGCGTCTGTTTGGTTCTCCAGTACTTCTGCTGGAACTTCTTCACCACCGACGAGTTCTGGTCTGGCATCAACCGGTCCAGAAGGTCCGGGGAGTAGCCGCTGCAACGTCACAGGAGTTAGCATCAGCGCGACGTGACTGCCGTGAGCGCTCAGAATGATTCAAAGAGACACTTACAGGCCTCCTGCCTCCATTTCTCAGGATTGACCTTTGGAGAAGAAGCAGATGTCAAATAGTTTTGTTTAGACCGACAGAGATCTACAGACACACTTCAGAACATTTCATCTTCAAGGTTGAAGCCATGTGCTAAAACAAACATCTAAACTAGTCCTTCATCCGCCCCCAAACACCCTGGAATGAATGCAGAAGAAGAGAAAATGTAACATGTTTAAGAAGAACTAAAACACAGCAAAGCTCAGCCTCGTTCCTCAGGAGCTTTTACATCAGTTGCAGCCTTCAGTCTTCCTGGTTTTGTGGATGTTCTGATGTTCAGATCCTCTCTGGTTCTACCAAGTTGGCTGGAGACGGTTGGACGGGGCATTTTCAGGTCTCTCAGGACTCCATGTCAGGACTCCTGAGTGTTCTTGGCTGAGTTTAAGCTGGTTGTCTTGTTGGAAGGAGAACCTTGAGCCCAGTCTGAGGTCATGGGAGGTCTTTAATCAGGTTTTAATCCAGGATCTCTGTGTTCTTTGGTCCATTCAGCTCCGCCCTGAACTGTCTTCCTGTCTCAGCCACTGAAAAACACCCCCACTGATGCTGCCCCCACCATCACTGATAGTCAGGAAGAAGGAAGTTCCACCTTAGCTCCATCAGAAAGAGAACCTGGTTTCCCACAGTCTGGGAGACCTTTAGAAGCTTCTTCCTGGAAACACCAAATACTGATATGTCACCTACAAAGCTCAGATTGGTGTTGTGCTGCTGCGATGGTTGATCTTCTGGATCACTGGAGCTCAGCCAGTGTGATTGCTGAGTTCTTGGTTGCCTCCAGATTGACCAGTTTGACCGCTGTGAGTCCAGGTTCTTCCAACCTTCTTCCACAGAGGTCTCTGTGGAGGCCTCGGGGCTCTTGGGAACCTTCAGTCCTGTCTCTGAGCTCGCATCAGGTGGAGAAACAGCTCAATGTTCCAGAGAAATGAAATCCTGCGCCACCAACGGGTGTCATAGAAAAGGTCTACATGAAAGGTTTCACATTTATAATATAATAAAAAAAGCAATAATCAGAAAAGCTGTTTCCCCTTCAAGCACATATCTTTATAGGTATTTAGATGTTTAAGTTCACGTGGTGCCACAACTGCAGATGCTTGATGGGAGATTTTGGGTGATCAACTCTCCTGGTGTATAATTCCAGCAGCATCGCGGTGGGAGGAGCTATAATCTAATGGATGAAAGGATCAAATGCAGCTATAGATTAACAGGTGAGCGGACGTATAGCCGCAGTTATGTTGCGTTATTCCAGGCCTGCAGATGAGTGCTGCAGCTGAAGCTCCAGCAGCAGATCGGGTTTCCACCACCGTTCTTCTTCTAATTAAATCATTATTTTCGACCTCGAGCTTCGATCAACTTGAATTCGGTTCAATTAGAACCGAGTGAAAATGTAAAATGACCAACATTTCACATAACAGGACGACGCTCGGCGGCAGTAAAGAGGCGGCTCAGAAGCATCTCCCGTTTCATGTTGAGGAGGAAGAAAATGGATGAAAAGATGGAAATAAACAGGGTTGCTTGCTCACCTGCCTCTCTCGTGGATACAACAGAAAAGCCCGTTCTGTTCGGTTATCCTGTCGGTACATATAGATCCATATAGATCTGCTGCTCCGCGAATGTAAACACAGCTGCTGCGCCCTGCGCCCGGTGACGTCATCAGCGGGGCGGACAAACGGCCTTATTATTATTATAATTATTATAATTATAATTAGTATTATTATTATGTTTCTCGGTGTGAGGCGGCACATTGTAAGTCGATGTTGAATCGTAGAGAGACGCTGAAATTGTCTTCAATAATTCATCCATTTGATATAAGATCAGATGTTGAGTAGAAAGCGGAATCTGTGTAAATATATATACATTTTTATAATATTGTAATATTTTTTCCCGCAAATGCGCATTTTCCTTATATTAATGAGCCATAACACTGTTTAATATTCTAACACAACCCTGAGTTTTCGATTACATTTGACTACATGACGCCCATAGAAACGGAATGATGATGATTATGATGATGATTATGATGATGATTATGAAGAATATGATCATGATGATGATGCTGAAGATGATGCTGATGATGCTGAAGAAGATGATGATCATGAAGAAAATTATGATGATGATAAAGAAGATCGTGATGATGAGGCTGAAGATGATGATGCTGAAGAAGAAGATGATGATGAAGAAGATGATGATGGTGATGATGATGGTGATGATGATGGTGATGATGATGGTGAAGAATGATGAAGAAGATGATGAAGAAGATGAAAATGGTGATGAAGAAGATGATGATGATGAAGAGTCTTTCCTGTCTTGAAGGATCATCAGGTCATTCCATAAAACACAGAACCAACTCATTTATTTTCTTTTATTACAACGTTTTTAATGGTTTTGGATCAACGTGCAATAATCGACCAGCTTTTAACAGCTGTTTATCACAATAACATTCTCTTCACTTTTTAAAATAAAGACTCAAAGACTGCTGACAGGTGCAGTCGTTGTGCATGTATCTCCATGGAGACGTTTCTCTCCTCATCCTCTTCCTCATCCTCACCACTGCAGCTGGACCCATGAAGGAGGCTCACCATCATCATCATCAGAGGAGGAGGAGGAGGAGGAGGAGGAAGAGGAGGAGGAGGCAGCAACATTTGGAGCTACAAAAGTGGTTTGTTGTTAAATGTAGTAAAAGGCAAAAAAAATAACTGTTGATGCTGCTGCTGCTGCTGGTGATGCTGCTGCTCTGCTGTTGCTATGGTTGCTGTTACTGCTTTCAGTTTCAGTTTTCTTTTTTTAAAACTTTTTTTAAACTCTAATTGTATTTCTATCTCTAATTTAAGTAAACATTCTCTGTAATGAGAAGACTGGAAAGATCTTGGACCATCCAGGCTCAGAGAATAAACATGCCTTTACTCCATGTCACCCTTCACATTAACAATTAAAAGTCCACGTGTTGGTGAGAGGATGAAGACTCAAACACGGTAGCATCAGAAGAAGCCTGAAGACACAGGTGACAGAGCTCAGCTTCCTCCTCAGCAGAACCTGCCTGAGCACCACAGATGATGAGATCAGTAAAAGCATTGGCCAGGGGAGAAACTCAAGGATGATTATAGATGTTCCAGTATGTGGGATGTTTTAGTGGACCATCAAAACACCCCCCACCCCCCAAAACCCTCGGTCTCCTCTTCCTCATAGAGAGCCCATCTGAGCTGAAGACCAGCTAGAAAAGATCATCAGCAGTAATTAAAAGAACAAACTCACTCCAGCTTCCTCTTCCAATCCTTATAATATTTTAATATATTGTGTAGAGTTTCAGGGGGTTTGTCTTGATTACAGAGACGTCGATCAAAATATGGGGATACCAAATTGGCATCAAATGAAAAGAAAAACCAAAAAACAGTTACTTGAGTAAATGCAGCTGATGATTTGTATTTTAACTATTGACAGAGGAAAAGTAAAACGTAAAGATAATTAATAATGATTTTTAAATTGTAAACGTGACCTTGATTCCCTGGTTAGCTCGGGGCCAGCGTGTAGTTCCGTGTTTGACCGAAGGGGGGCAGTGTAAGACAGAAGCGCGGCTCCTCCTAATGTGTCCTTTCTCCTTTTCGCGGCCCGAAGCTCTCATCTGCTGGCTTCAATTTATTTCATCACACGATGCTGCAGCTGATCTAATAGCATGTACGTTTTGTTGTCACCTAAAGGGAATTTCTTGTCACACTCCAAATTGATGTACTGGTTCGCAGCCTTGGACAGTATTTGTGCTGCACAGTCGCAGTGAGGATGTGAGCAGCATACAGCTCAGAGAGCCTCACACATTTTACACAGACTCCTACGAAAACAGCCGATTATGGCTTATATTTTTAAAAGAGCATAAGTAAAGGTTTGCAGGCTTAATCTGGCGACGAAGAAAGGAACGTTGAACTCTTGATCTTTGGAAAACTCCAAGGTTACGGTCTGCAGACAGTCTCCTCCTTTATCTTCTATACCTCCGTGCAACATGCTTGCTTCCAAACTGTGTTTAGAGCAGTAGATAAAAAACTTGGTGGCCATAGTATTGCCTGATTTCCTGGAGAAAGAGGTCCACTTTGCCACATTGCCCTTCAAAACCTCAACCTCACCAATCAGTTCTGGAGGACAGGATACTTCCCCCGTAATGAGAGTCCTTCTTTGGGCCAAGATAGTATCAAACTAAAGAAGTTAAACATCAATCAGAGAGGATAACAATCAGGCCCACAAATTAAATAAGTTATGCAGCTTAATTCAATTAGGTGGGAGTCTAAGAGATTCCGTTCTAATATTGATCGGCGCGAGCAATGATGTTGATTTTGCCTGACATTTTGATGGGGTAGCATGATTGGCTCCATCCATTCATCAGACTCCCCCAGTGTCACACTGGCCCCACACTTTAAGTCCCATTTTCTGGTAACACAGTCCAAACTGACTTATGAAGGTTTGCAACCCCCACTGACCTGACCTCAAATATCACTTAATTGCCTTTTTCTGTTCTACACTTGTGTGTGGTGATGAGGAACCATGACATTTACATATCCACCACTCCATTCCAATCTCTCCACGCCTTCAGACACAGACTGCAGCTCAAAACAGGTCACAGGATCAAAAGTCTTTTGCCTGCAGGAGCCAATCCTTTAAATTTCTGCACCAAATGGTGTTTCTCTCTCTCTCTGTCTCTCTCTCTCTGTCTGTCTGTCCCTCCTTCCCTGTTGCTCAGTCTTTATCGCCCCCCTCTTCGCCCGTCTTTCTGTCTCACTCGTAACTTGCTGGAACATATTTAGATCCTGAGTAGAACTCCTCGGTGCCCACTCATCACTCTGCGTGGTGTTTGAAGATTACTACGCTCAGAGACATCCTCACTGGGCATCCAGGCAGCTTAGAGGCCAAAATCCATAATCCCTCACCCTTCATGGGAATTCTCCATGCACTTCAGCATGCTGAAATACAGCCGGCTTCTGCAGCCGTGGTCAAGGAATGACTGCAGCCGCAGGCTAAGATAGATGGATGGCATGTCTCAATGAATGTGCACCAAGTGGAGGAAGTTAAATTTAAAAATAAGTCATGTACCACAGATAGTTCCTGCCTTGAATCCTAATCTAAAAGGATATTTATTTCAAGGGTTTTCTTTTTTTAAGTTCTAATATATTTATTTCTGACACCTCCTCAGCAATTCCATATTCTCTGGTTATTAGAAAGAGAGAGAGAGAAAAATATATATGATATTTATCAAGTCCTTGTGTGTGTTTCATAGTCACGAACATTTATTGCCACATTATTAATTATAATATTGGAGGTGTCTTAAATATGCTGCTGCAGCAGGTTCCTACAGTCGTTTCAGAGCTGCACAGCGGCTCGCTGCCCCCCCCCATACACACACACACCCAGGGGATATTTAATAAAGTCAACCTGATGTGTTTGTTTTTGGGTGGTGGTGGTGGTGTGTGTGTGTGTGTGTGTGTGTGTGTGGGGGGGGTGACTGTGTGTGAGGGAGTGTGTGACTGTGTGAGGGAGTGTGTGACTGGCTCTCAGTCAGTCTCGGGGTTCATTCCTGTTTCTCTCCTGGTGACAGAACAGCATCTCCTGAGTATCAGGATGTTGCGGTGTTGAAGAGGAAACATATAAGAAACCTTGAAAACACACACACACACACACACACACACACACACACACACACACACACACACACACTTCCCTGGCTGAGTTTAGGCTCATTGTTTTGTCAGGTGACCTTCAGCCCAGTCTGAGGTCCACAGGGTTCTGGATCAGGGTTGCTCCCCTCGGTTCTCCTCTGGGTTCCATCAGACCAGAGAATCTCATTTCTCACCGTCTGATTCTCCAGTTCTACAATCTCCAGGCAGGATTTCACATGTTTATTTATTTATTTATTTATTTATCTTTACTGAGTAAAGCTCCCATCTGTTCACGGATAAAGCTGAGAATGAGGAAGTGCTGCAGTGATGTTTGACCTTCTGGAACTGTTTTCCATCTAAACACAGGATCCCTGGAGCTGAGCCAGGGTGATCGTTGGGTTCTTGGTCATGTCTCAAACACTTCACGCCAGATTGCTACGTTTGTTCAGACAGTCAGCTGATCTGGAAAGAGTCCTGGTTGTTCCAATTTCCTTCCATTTGAGAAGGACGGAGGCTGCTGAGGTGGTTCTTGGGGTGTTGTCCTCTTCTCCAGGTCTGTGCCTGGAGAAGAGGACAACACAGACCCGTCTCTGAGCTCTGGAGGTTCTTTTGTCCTCATGATCTGGTTTTTGCTCTGATAACATCACCCGTCTATGGAGCCGCAAGTCTTTACAAATCCACTTGAATTGACCTCAAGTAGCTTTGTAAAGAATTTATTTCAGAGCCATCTTGTAATTAAAACAAATGTGAACATAAACACAAGATGTAGCAGTTTTAGCATCTAGTCTGTGGTGAGTTGTGAAGAGGAACCATAACTCCAGAGCTGCCCTGGACCCACCTGCCAGGATGGAGAAGGAGCCTCTGCTGTGGCTTCACCACACGTGTTCTGGTAGAACGTTGAGGGTTCGTTCTTCGTCTTACAGGATCATCTGATGTCATGGAAATTGATATGCGCATAAAAGTGAATGTAAAGATGGAGGCTGACTCTGGATCAGTAACACCGGGGGTTTGTGGGTGCTGGGGCTGCTGACAGCAACGTTGGGAAGATCTGAGGGAGCTGGATCCCATGACCTCCTACAGGTGAGTCAGGGAGGCGGGACTGGAACCCTGGATTCTCCTGGATCCTTTCAATTTTCCCAAATGTAGCTTTCCCAAATTTCCAAGTTTTCTCCAGCCAGAGGGCTGATCCATCCATCCATCCATCCATCCATCCATCCATCCATCCATCCATCCATCCATCCATCCATCCATCCATCCATCCATCCATCCATCTATCCCTCCCTCCCACCCCTCATCCATCCATCCATCCATCCATCCATCCATCCATCCATCCATCCATCCATCCATCCATCCCTCCACCCATCTATCCCTCCCTCCCTCCCAACCTCCCTCCCTCCATCCATCCATCCATCCATCCCTCTACCCATCCATCCATCCATCCATCCATCCATCACCCATCCAGCCATTCATCCACCCATCCATCCAGCCATTCATCCACCCATCCATCCATCCATCCATCCATCCATCCATACATCCATCCATCCATCCATCCACCCATCCCTCCATCCATCCATCCCCCATCCATCCATCCATCCATCCCTCCATCCTACCAGGAGAGCGGCAGCCTGTGTTGGAAGAGGATGAGCGAGAGTGGTAAATGGTTCAGATATCTGGGGAAGGTATTCATGAGCTCTCTAATCCTCTTTTATCTCGTGTTGTTGTGAAATGCATCACATCATTGTCATCAGTATTTGTGTACCTGACTTAATAAAGTTGTCGCTGACTGAACTGCAGCTACCTAATAAATGTTATTATCCGCAAATGATGTCTGGTAGTTGTAATCTTTATGCTTCAGTGTGCATCTGGCTTTTGTAGAAACTCTTGGGTCCCTTTGAATCGTTAGGAGAATTCTTGTTTATTATATTGTTTGAAATAAAGGTTTCACAACACAGGTCCTTGATGGTAGTTTTTGAGCACAGTTGTCGTCGTCTTCCTTCCTCATAAAGGCTAAAAGATCACCATCACAAGGGCCCCCGGTCCCTCTGGGACCCAGGGAGAGCTGCACCACCTCTCCACCAGGACTCATGAAGTATGAGACAAAGCTGATTAAATAGAGCGTAAACTTCATTTCATGTTGCCAACATTTATTTGATTGGAAGGAGCGTGATGTTCTGTTCATTTCCAGGCATATTTGTGGATGAAGTACTGGTACCTGTTGGCTTTGGTTTGGAGGGCATGGAGTCAAGGCAAATTACTCCAACCTGTGCTGTGCTGTTTTAATCTATTCTCTGTGAGAGTAATAGACAATTCCCCAGTATGTTCACCAGGATAGCAAAGGCAGCAAAGGACAGCTGTCACTAAAGCAATTAAAATGACAAAGGTTAATTAATTCCCCTCAGCTTTTTACCTGATATGAGACATTCACTTGGAGCCGCTTTTCAATTCCAGAGGAGTAATAGTGTTTTGAGGAGAATAATTTATTTGCTTTGGCAGAAGGTAGCCTTTGTCTGATCCTTTAAAATGATAATGCCTCACCCCAAAAAAAAGCAGCTCCAGAGCTGGACGGCCAATAAATCCAGCAGCAGAACATGTCTGGAAATGACAATTATTGTTTGTGCTTGTCAAATGGAGACAAATGTCCTGCAGTCTTACGCACAAAATACCACAAATGCCCACATTGTGCACTTAAAATCAAATTCCCAGCCCGAGTTGGCCCTCAATAAGCCAGCCCTGGGGGGAGGGGCTGCTGGCGGCGGCGGCGGCAGCTGCGGGGTTAAACAGAAGAAATAAAAATTACAATGCCAACCACCTCTGACACCACGAGAGCAGAACCAAGAAGTTTCTAATCCACCTAAATGTCAAGCCAATGTTCAAGCCCCCCCTCCATGTAGATCTCCACAGACTACCCAAAGGCCAGTGGTTAGTCATCTGTTTACTCCTGCAGCTGCTGGCTGTCATCGGGACTCCAAAGGAGAAATCCCATGATTCTCTCTGCCATTTCTGACAGCTCCAGCCCAGACCACATTAATCAGGGATTGTGGGCGAGCTGGAGGACAGGCGGCAGACACAGATGGCTCCGGCCCAGGATGACGGAACTGGCCTCGGTGATAACTGGGATGTCCGGCGCTGCCACATTCCAGCGTCCAGACATGCTAAGCTACTGTATACAGTATGTATTCATTAGTGTAGTCGTCAATAGTTGCTCCAGCACCATCAAGGCTCACACTCATCCACTAAACTACAGAGCCGGGACCAAGTGATGATGTGCATTAGGGAGACGCGATTGTCCCGGGAGGAGCCGCTTCCACTCTTGAAGGCTGAACTAATTGTCGCTGGCACATTTTCACGTTTTGCTTGGAAGTTTGAGGACATCAAAGCGGCTACGGTGAGATGAAAGAAGTGGTCGACATTAGTCATCCGTCCTTCCTCCTGGGAGATAAAAGCTTTTAATTTGATTCAGGTACTTCCTGTAATTTCTGTCAGCCTCGTACCCCCACATTATAAATTCCTCGTTATGTTCACTTATCCCACAGGCATCATCACCCCCCCCATTCTTCAGCCTGCCAAGTCACAACATTTACCTCATGTTGGCATATTGGATGAATTTCAGGTTACTCCCAGCAGGTCTGAAAGCAGCAACACAAAAATAGCTCTGAATTAAATGGACAGCCTTGATTTGTGCTCCTGGGAGCAAAGTTGGGCTTTCGCAATGCGCATTTTATTTAATTCCTTGGAGAGTGTTGACTCCGCTCTTCATTTCCATTACACACTTCACATGGTGCCACTGGTTCCCAATTTATGTAATGAAGGTTTAATAGCCAATTGAGAGCTGAATATCATTAACTGGCAGCGATGTTAGTCAATGTTGGTTTTTCCCCTGTTGATAAGAGGAGCTCTGATGGTTGCTACGTGTGATTAGCACCTGCTGTTTAATGTATCTCCCATCTTCCCGCCGTCCACCTTTTACCGCCATCTTACATTACTCTCTGCACTGCCAAAATTGGTGTTTTTAATGACAGACATTACTCCATTCTAACCTTGGGTGTTTGTAACCGTTTCAGGTCAAATCTTTATTCTGGGGTGATTCATGACTGGAAACCAGTATTATTATGGTATCATACTGGACTGGGATGTCAGCACCTTAGCATACGGAAATAAAATTTTCATTACTTTATGGTTTACAAAAAAGAACAGCACAGCGTTGATCCGATGGGAACTTTCATTTGGGTATTTTTTGTGTTTTTTTTGGCCTTTGGAAGGGTTCACAATCACACCACAGCATTTAAAGACACATTTTTGTTTTTGCTTTCTCAGCGGCTGATATGCATTGAACACACAGATGATCAGTTGGGAGTCGACCTCGCCGGGCTCATGCACGGATCCGGCTAAGAACAACAGCGTGGGGGGGTTCTACGCGTTCTAACAACTGCAAAAACACCACTCAGAAAGACTTTTCACGTCATGCTTCCTAAGACTAGTGGACGGACTCGGCAACACTGACGCT
Organism: Takifugu flavidus; assembly: GCF_003711565.1. Classification (NCBI taxonomy): domain Eukaryota; kingdom Metazoa; phylum Chordata; class Actinopteri; order Tetraodontiformes; family Tetraodontidae; genus Takifugu; species Takifugu flavidus. Next base: position 12,987,854 of record NC_079529.1, read on the forward strand.
CGCACGTGTACAGACAGAAACAGCACCGGCAACAGAAGCAACAAAAGCAGCAGGAGGAAACACCGATAAAATCCTTTTCTGGGATCCACAATATTTACATGAATACAATCGGCATGTAGCGGGTGTGTGGGGAGTCTCGTGGTGAAAGCAGCTATGCATGTGTAATAGACGTATTGCGAGCCGGTAAAAGCCGTCGATGCTCCCACGCTGACCCGGGGTCAGCCGTGCTCACCGGAGCAGTTCCAATCTTGCAACAAAGATTTTCAATAAACGAATCTGCTGCCACTCACGACCCCAGACCTTGTTTCTGTGTCTTTGCCCCTCCCACTCCCCCCACCTTTCCAGATCTGGTTGGGTCATCAGCCAGTGGGGAGGTAGGGGGTGTCACTGTGGTAGTTGTAATCTGGACACACCTTCTGCACCAGCTTGTAGTCGGTGCTGTAGAAGGTGATGAAGATGCAGATGACCTTAAAGGGCTTGGAGCACAGCCAGGAGATGTGGCTCTGGGTTTGCTCCTGCGGGCAGCTCTGGGATGGGTCGTGAGCGCACAGAGAGTTCCTGGTACCCTTCTCCACCTTCTCGTACTCCACCCTGCAGTTGAACAGCTTGGTCTCTTTGTTCTCCAGAGCCGTCTTCTCCTGCTGCTGCTGCTGCTGCTGCTGCTGCTGCTGCTGGTGATGGTGGTGGTACGGCTGCTGGACCTGGAACTCCACAGCTTTTGTCGGTGGGACCAGACCCACCGACACGTTGCCCTGACCCGTTGAATTGTGACGGAAGTAGACGCTGAATGTCCCGTTGCCGTGATCCACGATCTTCCCGGTGATGAGAAGGTTGAGTTTCACCGTCTTGATGTTGGAATGGAAGTCACCCCAACCAAACATCTTCTTGAACTTGCCGGTCTTGACGATGGGCCTCCTTTTTGTCCTGGATCTGGGACTCTGGGGACTGGAAACATTGTAATGCCTGTTCCACGGCTCCCATTTGGAGTATGAGTCTGCATCGTCATAGTTCAGATCCAGAGAGGTGAAGTTCTCCTTGTCATAAAGGGTCTGGGCCAGCAGACGGCTGATGGAGAAAGCCCGGCTGCTCTCGCTCCAGTAGGTCTTCAGCTTGGGCTTCAAAGGCTCTCTCAGGTTGGAGGTTCCTGAACCAGCACCGGTCACCTGGAACCAAACACATGACAATTATTCTGGAGGGGTTTTTTTTAGAGTCAGGGAGATTAAATGTTGCAGTCAGAATCAGAATCAGAATCGCAGCTAAAACCTCACAACAAAAGCGAAATCAACCTTTATTTCAATGGTTCAGATAATCCTGTGTGTTTTCTTCAAAAATATGTTCTGTTCTAACCAGTAAAATCATTATTTATTAAATACCACTATCGAACCTTTTTCACCCATCAATGAGGAGAAAATTGGACGGCACTTGTGAGGGTGAATACAGATGTGATTAAAATAGATGTTCCTGCCACATGTGGAGCTCTTCGAAGCTCTTGTTGGCCGCAGACATGATGCCCAAACACTATTATGTGCTGAATGTTGCCTGAATGGATGATTGATGATTCATTCGGTGACCCTGTTTCAACAATCGCGCAGATTAGATGGCGAAGATTCCCCGAGCCTCCAACGAGGAGTGACGCCGCGGCTCAGGACAGCGTGTTTGACAGCACATTCATCTGCTGCAGCATCTACATGTTCTACCTCCACCCGCGATCGATACCCCTGAAAACAGCCCCTCTCCCCCCCTCACAAAGTCCAGCCAATGACATTGTGAGTCTGTGAGTCTTTGGATTTGACGGACGGGGAGAAGAGGAGCTGGTGGTCACCTTCCATCAGGATAAACAGGAGCAAATGATGAAATATTCAGTCCCAACTACTCAATGGCTTTATTGCTTTATTCTTTATTATCGCTCTTTTCTCATGGAGGCCTGTTGGGTTCGGACCCTGAAGTCCATTTAGGCAATTGGGTCGGATGAAGCATCCAATAATTATGTTAATATACTCAAAACTATGTGTTCTGAAGCAGCTAGAAGCAGCTTTATTTGTCATGGCACACAGCAAAATGTCAGGGCCAGATGGAGGATCAGTCTGGAGCCTGCCTTTAATGGCCCTGGGAATTGAACCCACAACCTTCCCGCTGAAGAAACAGTTGTTAGCCCCTCAAATGGCTTTTGAATATTTAAATATCCTTAAATATGACCGAGGCAATGAGAGCAGATCAACACGTGACACCGGGATGTGTCGGTGTTTGTCGGTCCAACATAAAGAGGGAGAGAATATTTCCACAACGCTGCTGATCCGAGCAGGATTTATATCCAGCTCGGGGAATGTGTGCAGATATAAGAGTGTGAGTGGATGGGAGTGTGATTTTCTGCTCTGTTGTCTTTGAATGAAGCAACACGACCGCCTGGACTCTAATAGAGCCTTTTTCCCTCCTTCCTGCAGGTTTCCAGCCTGAAGTCATCGTCACAGCTAAGTTGTTGTGGAACTCGGCTCTCTTGTCACCAGCATTATGTATGCTTCCTAAAGTGTGACATGCAATTAGCTTTCATCTAAAGCACATGACAGTCTTTGGATTTGGGCACTCACAGAGACCCTCACTTGGTGGATTAGAGCCCAACCTGTAATCCAGCTCGGGGAGATTAGGTAGATCAGAGGCAGTCCTGACTAAAGCAACGATTATATCCTCAACACCCGACTGACTGAGGCAACACGCGCGGGGCCAACATTCACTCCAGCAGCTTTGACACACTCAGAGATGTGTGTGTGTGTGTGTGTGTGTGTGTGTGTGTGTGTGTGAGAGAGAGGGGGGCGGGGGATAAAGGGAGATGGAACTGTTGGATAAGGGGCAGGAGGAAAACAAACAGCAGTATAAAGGTCAACAATCCCACTTTGATAACTTCAGGATTAACAGATATTATTATGTCAATGTTGGCTTTTAATTAAAATATCAAATGAAGGACGAGCTACTGTAGGAGTCTTCATGCAAAACTCTAATTTGTTGGGCAGCTCAAATACACTTTTTGCATCACATTAAAATGTATTGAAATGTTTAAATGTTCAAATCCAAATCGAACTGATTGTTTCTTCCTTTCCAAGCTCAGTGATCAGCTTTTGTGTTTTTAATTTGTAGTTTTACATTTGTAACCTTTATCTTTACATTCTCTCTCTCTCTATCTCGCACGCAATCACACACACACACACACACACACACACACATATTTTGGATGTTGCTTTATGTAATTTGACACCCTTGATAATCAGTGAATATTTAATTAAGATCAAACATTGATGATGATGATGATGATGATGATGATGATGATGATGATGATGATGATGATGATGATGATGATGATGATGATCTGTCCCTGTCTGACACTGTAGTAAATGGTGCTGGTCAATTTAGAAAAAATAAAATCACACCCACAAAAGTCATTTTCAAGCATCAGATTATTCACTAATTCTAATGAATTTTTCCAAACTCTTTTTATGCTAAAAACAGAAAAAAAACCCATCAAGAGAGAGAAATTGATTTCGAGGAAGGTTACTAATTAATCAAATCTAAATAATGAGGACAAAAATAAACAAATTCAGTTTATTTGTCTTGTTCCTCGGTGTGTTTTAATGGAGACATTTAACCGTTTCTCTAAAAAACCTAGTTTGTGTTGTTTTATATTTTTAATTTTAATAAATAGATCACATTTCTACACAAATAATTCACTAAAATGTAAAGCAGCATATACTGACACACAGATGTAACTCATATTTAGACACTAATCTTTGGAGTTAATACCTGAAATATATCCCATAGTCAACACAAAAGCTGGTGTTTCCTGCTTTCAGGACGTCTCCTGTACTCAACAAACACGGCTCCTCGCTGGGTATGATGGGAGCACGTGAACGCCCTCCTGACCTCGCTCTGATTACCAGATGCAGATGCTGCGCGCAGTCGCTACACAGACCTAAATGCTATCTGCTCTCGGCAAGGCTGCGATAAGGCGCTGGCATCGGCTCTTTCAGACAGGACAATGAGCAACCTCCAGCTTCCCTCAGGAGTCCCTCCCCCACCCCAATAAAGGCAGCCAAATGTCTGAGAAATTGGCTGTACACAAACCCGTGCCAGCAAAGAATGAAGGAGCGAGCCTCACTGTGTGTGTGTGTGTGTGTGTGTTGTGCGTAAACAGAGCGACAAGCTAATGGCAGATCCGACTGGCAGGAAACTTCAACCGTTCCGATGAACGCAACGGCATTTAAAGAGCCTTAACGGAGGTGGATTTATGTACCTTTGAAACAGTTTTGGTTTTAGATTCACACGTTTGTTCAAATTGATTCTAAACGGGAGCTAATGGTCCAGGGTTGCGTCCAGCCTGGGCTCAAACCCGCGACCCACTGGCCCCTCCCGGCAGGAGCTGCCTGCATCCGTCGCCGAGAGACACTTCAGACAGAGGAGAGGAGAGCATAAAACGTGGGTGTGAATGTGGATGAAGAGGCGTTTATAGGACAACTCTTCATCTGTGAGTTGATGGAGTGCAACACAGGGGAACGCCGCTCAGGATGGTGGAGCTTCTTGAAGGTCACAGACTAATTTCTGAAGGATTTTGGTGTCTGACAGCGAGAGCTGGGCGTGCCGTGGTCACGGCCAGGTCGCTGCACCAGAACGTATTAATGTCCTCGTGGAAGAGAACCCAAACAGCGAGGGATAAAAAACAAGGAGCTCGTAATGAGGATGCGAAATGTGGCGGAGGTTAACAAGAGTCGACGTGCTCAGATGATGCTTCTGCAGCTCTCCAGAGACGTGGACGTGGCCTCGGAGCTCTGCGCCGCTCAGGTGCACGTGAGCCCTCCCTGCTGCCCATGTGGACGGCAGGGAGCGGGCATCAAACCAAAGACCTTTGCATCCCTTGAGCGACCCGCCGCCTCCTGAGCAGCTCAGACCTGCTGCACTTTTCAACTGCCGGCAAAAAGTAACTTCAAGTAGATTCCTTAGTAAGCTGATGCTGCCTGTTATTGATGGGGGAGCTGGGGGCAGTGGATGCCCACTGAGGATTAAGCCCACCATTCTCACAGTGATATCAAAGTGTTACCTGAGGGGGGTCAAATATGATGACAAATCACGGAGTGTGTCAGGACATCACAGGCGGCGGCGGATGGAGCCCGGTGCTATTACTGCTGCAGAGTTCTGAGAGGGCAGGACACGCTATTAGCATGACTTCTGAGGAGGATAAATACATGTGTGGACGGGCTGCCGGTTATTTGGGGTTGTGTGTGCGTGTGTGTGTGTGTGGGGGGGGGGGAGTTGGTGCTGAAAACCAAGGCACCCCTTTTCAACTTACCCAGAGGAAAACGCATAATCATATCATTTCACACACCACTTGATTCAAAGCCGGCCAAAATAAGTTTGTGAGGTTCCCATAGGTCTGTCAATCTGCTGGAGGAGCCGCAGGCCAAAGCTTAGGATGCACCGAGTACGAAACAATTATGATCATCCTATTAAAGCATAGCAAAGCAATTTGGCAGCCCGCTCTGAAAACACACACACACACGCACGCACGCGCGCGCACGCACACACACGCTCTCCTTCAAATGATGCAGTTAGATCAGAGATGCAGCCGCGGTTAAGTCACAATTTGCTGATTATCTTTGTGTCCTGGTGTGATGAACCCTAACCTGGGAGGATTTATTGCTGTGTGTTTCAGTTAGTGCTTCCAAAACTCCAAACTCCTGTTCCATTAAGGCTTACCGAAGAAACTGGCTATTAGCGCCGACTGTATCAGCTTTAGCTGCGATAGATAAATAAATAAATAAGTAAATAAGTAAATAAATAAATAGTCAGGGGGTGGAATGATTAGTGCGCCCAGTCAGCCGTGAAATTGAGTTTATGGTTTTCGCGACAAATTCAATTCAATAATGGGTATTAAGTTGTAGAGAATAATTAATGGTAATTGACTTCTTTCCATCACTATGCAAATTAAACACAGATAACACCACGGGAGCTTTTTAAGGCCAGTCAAGTTTGCAGGGATTAAGTTTGTGGAATGTTTGTTTCAGCGGGAGGTGTGGCTCCTGCACGGCGCCCATATTTGTGTTGACAGATTTATTAGTGGTTGAAGGGTCACTGTCTCTTCCAGGATTAAAGGAATTGGTTTGTCACAAGCTGTCAAGACGCGGAGTTGTGAGCAATGGGACGCGTTCTCTATAATGGGCTCTGTCTGCCGCTGCCGCTCTCTCTGTCGGGATGGGCTACATTATTATTGAGCTGCGGCTTCAAATGGGGGGAAGGAGATGAAACGCAGCCCGGGAGTTGCTGACGGGGAATTATCCCGAGTGGGGCGGAATTTAAGAGGTGAAAATCTGAATTGGAGCTGAGGGCATTTGTTTATTCACGGCGGTATAAAGGAGAGCGCGGGAATTGGGTTAAATCAGAGGGAAATATTGAGATGAGCTGTGCAATCACACATGGATTCTGAGTGTTGCTGAGCCTAAAACACAGGAATCGCATGCATCACAAAGAAACGTGAAGAAGGTCAAAGGAACATTGAACTCACCAGAGAAGTGAGTGGCAGCAACAGCAGAGGAGCCCAAACACGTGAAGTCTTCATTATCCCGCCTCTCAGCCCCGCTATTCTCTTCTTTTCTGGTTCTCTGCACCGCTCACAGAAGCAGACTCTTCCTCGTCCTCCTCTCTGCAGCCGGCAGCAGTTGCTGAACTTGGAAAGTGCTCCTGAGGCAGAAGGGCAGAGAGGGACCCTCTCAGACTCATCCAGGAGTCTGAGCTTTGAACCTGTTTTCTGGAGAGATTCCTGCTGGAGTGTGGAGACTTCGCTCCAAGCCTGAGAGAAAGGAGAGAAAAGAGGGAGGAATGGGGGGGAGAGGAAAGAAAACGAGAGAAGAGAAATAAGAGGGAGAGAGGCGGATAAATGTCTGTGAGAGGACACTGTCTTTTAGAGACGCAACTTTTCTCTGCTCCTGACCAGATACTGACACCTAGCGGCCACTCGCCTCCTCTGCAGGCGCCGCAATTCGACGCGCGTTGCAGGAGACCGATAACATGTAATTACCCGCTCCTGGGGTCAATCCAAGGAATGATTTATTGGTATTTTAGGATGGAAAAAACCCAATTTTGATATGCAGACAGTTGGCCTGAGGGCAATAGGGGCTAACATGTAGCGAGCACAGATGCCTGCAGGTAGAATTGACATGAGTCGTTAAAACCCGAAACTTTTGGGTTATAAAGCAAGAAGTGGAAGGTGCGCCGGGAGCAGCAGGGGTGTCTGGGCATCTTTAGTAGCGCCCGTGGCCAAGGAGGACAACTCACTGGGACACTGTGTTCTGTGTGATAAAGTGTTCATGTTGAACGTGCTCTGGTGATTCATAAAGAATACTCCTGCTTAAATAAGCAACATCAATAATGAGCGTTGTGTTTCATGTTTTATTTCACCAAAATAAAATAAAAAAACACTTCATCCTTCCTTCCTTCAGACACCACTGAAGGTATTTGTTTTTTGACCTTCATTGGGTCTTTTTTATTTTATTTTATTTTTTTAAATTTCAGCCAGAATAAATGGTCACAAATTAAAGATGGATTTTCCAGATGACCCTTTGAGTTATTGCTGAAGCTTCAGGTCTATTTTCGTGGTGCAAGTTTCACAGATGTAACACTGATGGAGTGTTGGTTTGTGGAAAAGACTTGATACAAAACTAAATCATCTCGTTGTCCCACGGAGGCACAACACAGTTACTTTCTGCATCTTGAAATCACCGATTCAAAGAACCCACATGAATATTAATAATATTTCCATCTTGCATCATAGCTGCAGTTTAAACAACCACATTTCATATAGAAAGTAAACATTTTGGTTTGATACAAAACAACACACAAATTTAAAAAATGGAACAAAACCTCCGAATTGAAGCATCTCTCACTGTATATATACTGTATGTATATATATATATATATACATATATATATATATACATATATATATATATATATATATATATATATATATATATATACAGTATATAGAGTGTTGACAGAATTTATTTGAGGATATTTTAAGATTTAGCATCCATTTAGCAAAACAAGCTGAAACATAAAGTGAGTAAATCTCTGTGTTTCTGACTGTAACGGATGTTCTAAAGACATTTTTGTTAATATTCTGTCGTATTTCCACGTCTTCATTACAGCAGAAATGAGAGCTGCCTGACAACAAGATTCATTTACTGATTTTTAAATTTTTATTTTAATTCCTGGTCAAGATCAGATGCGAAACAATCCTGATTTTAGAACAAAAACTTTCTGATCGGCCTTCAGGGTTCCTAATCACAAACACATAATCGATCGATAGTCTTTACTGCAGATTCGGCTTTAAACTATGGAACATTCAGTCTGTTTTTAATGGCAGCAGAAGGTAGAAGTCAAAATGCTGCGCTAATATAGTGCAATACTGAAGCTAAGACGCGGTGAGATGGACGGGCAGGCAGGCAGCAGCTTCCAGTAGTTCTCCATCAACATGAAGACACGGGTTTATCGATCCAACACATAAAGCGCGAGCGTCCAATAATGTACAAAAACAAAGGACTCAACTTTGCATAAAAGAGATTTGGCTTCAAACCCAGCTGGGATTGAGAGAAAGGAGGATAATCCTCTTCATGGAGATTTCCCCTGAAGTTTGGCAACAGAAACATCCTTGATCCTTGAAGAGTTGAGGTCCGAGGTTTCACCAGAGGAACCCTGAAATGGCCGAAGCTTCTGTTCATCAGCACACAGGAGCTACGACTATTGTCCCCCGGCAAGAAGGTTGTGGGTTCGACCCCCGGCATGGTTCTGAGTCAGTGCGTGTCAGGTAGAAGCCAGACTGGCGGTGAAGTGGTGGTGGCGGCGGTGGTGGTGGCGCCTCAGGGCCCGGATCTCCCCAACAAAGGCTGCTGTTGGGCTACATGTCTGTGTCCCCGTCATAGGCGAGCGACAGAGGCTTCAGCTGGTTGTTGGGCTGTCTCTGTCTCTGTCGCTCAGGCGACTGCGGCTGTTTGCTGTGAAGACAGACAGATCACAGTCAGTCAGATGGTGCACAGCAGCAACATCCGTGGGTGTTTCCAGCTCTACAGGCTATAAAGCCCGGAGGTGACCACTGCTTCCTTGGAGCTTCAAAGAGGAGCTTTTTGAAGGGAAGGTGATACCTGAGAGCTGAGCGACACCTGCGGAAAGGAACGCCAGACGGGAGCGAAACTAGACAAATGGGAGAGAAGGTGGAGTTAATGACAAATGGGAGGAGTGGCTACCACCAGCAGGCGGGACCGCCCCCTTGATCTCTGCGACCTACAACCTCTACAAGGTCGACTAGCAAGAGCTCCTGGATGAACTGTCCTCACCTGGAGGCAGGCAGGACATGTGAGACAGACAGAGGAGATGGACAGATGGTGGACTCCAGAGAGATGGAGTGAGCTCTGACATCTGCCTCAGCCGCTGCCGCTGGTCTGAGCCAGCTCTTGGCAATCAGGACAGGTGTAAGTCACCTCAGGAGCGCTCTGGTCCGCCCACACCACAGCACCGTTGCTGCTGCTGGCCTCCTGGGCCCTAAAGGTCTGATGCACTGTGGCACAGTAGCTGCTGCGCCCCAGAGAGGAGGCGGACGGAAGTCAACAGAGAAGGAGAAGAAGAAGAGAAAACATAAGGGTGGGGAGGACTCTGCAGAGGGGGGAGGGGTGGAATGATGATGAGGAGGATGAGGATGGTGATGATGAGCGTTCTCACTCACCAGGCCAGGTAGATCATGGACACGATGAAGATGAAAAGCACGAAGGCTCCAATTGCAACTCCATACACCCAAATCTTCAGCTTCCCATCTGTAGAGAAGGACGAGGCGTTACCGGGGCGACAACGTCATCATCATCATCATCATCATCATCATCATCATCATCATCATCATCATCATCAACAACAACAACAACTGCAGCTGGTTAGAGTCGTGACAAAAGAATAATAACTTGGATTTTACATGTTGTGGGTTCTGACCTGGTCCATACGGCTGCAGGTACCAGGTCCTTCCTGGTAGTCCAGGCAGGGCGGGGGTGGGTGAGGGGGTGTCGATCGCACGAATGGTCTTCACATCACCTTTCTTGTCTTCCCATGTGGGGATCTCCAGAATGGGGATGGGGGCACACTGGTTCAGCTGGCCGGTGTGCAGGAACACCTCCGTGAAGCCTGGCCCGCATGTGCATATCCCATCCTGCAGGGGGCAGCACAGAGCCGCTGCTATTATTGGCCTTTGTCTTCTGGATTTATTAGAACGTCGACATTTGTCATTGTTGTCCAGCCGCTACGATGATTGGAGCTTGCCTCACCTCACCACAGAAAGACTTGGGGGTCAGGCACGGAGGGACACAGGAGCCGCCGTCCACAGGAGGGGACATTTCAGGACAGCCTCCTCCAGGTGGAAGACAAAAGAACCACATTCAGCTTTACTTTTTTACAGGCAACACGATACGCTTCAGTGTCAGCAGTGTTGATTAGAACAAACCAACTCAGCGCCAACATTTGAGGAAAAACTGCAAGAAAAAACCCCCCCAAACATTTCTGACATTTTCTATACATTTAATCTCATTTATTTATGAGTTATTATTGTTCTCATTTGATCCTCTCATCATGGATTTTAGCTCCTCACCAACAGATGGGTGAGACGTCTCAGATTCCATTCAGTTGATAATATTGTGACCTTGGTGACCCTTCCTGTGTGTCATATTTACAGTAATGGTGTGTGTTTACGCTCGTGTGGGCATCATGAGCAGGTGTCCTGACCTGTGACCTTGACTCCATCGGAGCGCTGACACCACGCTGAAGAGCTGCTGGAGTTAAGGTCCCTCACCCATTTGTAATCGAAGCATTTCCCCTCTGAAAAAGTGGATTTAGGGTTTGATGTGAGTTAAGGTGCCTGTTTGGGCAGCAAAGAGCTGACTGGTCATGAAGTTGGACTGGGGAACCCGGACCTGAGCAGGACCTGGACTCCCACTGTTGGTCGGGACACAGCTGCAGGTTCTCAGGCTCCTGGGCCAGAACGGCTCGTGACCGGACCTGCAGGGAAGCGTAGTCTAACGCGGCGCCCTTGACACAGACGCTCGCGCACGAGCTCCAGTCTGACCATTCCATCAGGTAACATTCACCTACCGGGAGGGAAAATCAAAATAACACAAACAACAACAACACAAACACACGTCAGGATCCAAAACCTTAAAGAAGCGCTTCAGTGAACCGGCACAAGAGCAGGTCAGAGACAAGAGTGTGCACGTAGAGACAGGGATGTGCACGTGTATTTCACATGATGAAAACATATAACAACAGAGGGGGTGTGTCTGTGTGTGTGTGTATCTGCGTGTGTGTGTGTGTTACTGGGACAGGCAACTGGTGAGACAAAGAGACAGACGGCCTGGCAGCAACCAGAAGATCTAATGTTCTCCTGAGGAAGAGTCCATCCATCCATCCATCCATCCATCCAACCAACCAACCAACCAACCAACCAACCAACCAACCAACAACCAACCAACCATCCATCCATCCATCCATCCATCCATCCATCCATCCATCCATCCATCCATCCATCCATCCATCCATCCACCATCCATCCATCCATCCATCCATCCATCCATCCATCCATCCATCCATCATCCATCCATCCATCCATCCATCCATCCATCCATCCTTTAATACCTGGGCAGGGCAGCATGCAGGCCTCCTTCAGTCTGACTGGCTTGTTTCCATCACCAGTTTGCTCCAGACCTTCACAGAGCTCCTCGTCCACCAGACTTAGTTCATCATTGAAGGAGCCGTCTGACACTACGCAGGACAGGTTCCTGTAGCGAGTACCGTGTCCACAGGCCAGGTTCTGACACCACAGGAGTGAGAGGAAGACGTACGTCACCCAACACAATAATCCGTATCTAACTGAGGCTGTGATCTCATTAATGTCCTTATTGACGCACTTCCACTTGACACTCGGACCAAGAACTGTACTTCCACTGGTAGCAGGGCTGGACAGGACACGGCTTCCACTGCTTCATCTGAGAGGGACAGGGCCGACCATCACCCCGAGACGCCTGGACCACCGACCGCTGCCGCAACATCTTACCTTCAGAAAACACATTTCCTATGGTTTCAACATTAACCTGACCTCATGGGCGTTCTGACCTCAGGTGCTTCAGTGCTGGTTGGGTTACGGAGGAGGAAGATTCTGATACCAGGAACTTTTAACCAACACGGTTAACCAACATTTAACTTTACGATCAGTTCTGGACAGTTTGAGTGTTCAACCATGAAGTCAGACTGTGATATCCCTCTTACCTTTCAGTCCACAAGTCTGTGAACACGTGGACCAGTCCGACCACTCTGACAGCTGACAGTTGACTGGACACTCAAGGACACAGGACAGGTTCAGCTGCCAGTTCACCTCCAGATCAAGCTGCAACACAGGAGGGTCTGATTGTGGCTCAGATTGGAATTCTAGTTCCCAGAAGCCTTTGTTCTGACCCCCCCACTGTGTTGGGCAGCATCAGATGAGCCGTGGTGACCAGATCATGGGTGGGGCGACTAAACAGGGCAGCTTTGCCACAGCCTGTAGTCGTAGTTACAGGGACTTTGGGAACGTTAAGCCTTTAATAGTCTCTACCTATTTTTGAGCTGCCACTAAATATTACAACGGGTTTATAAAAGAATAGAATAATTCAAACAACGAGGTCGCGTTGAGACCTTTTGCACGTCTGACCTTCTGGCAGAATTTCAGGTCCACTGATTTGCCATCACTGCGAACACAGTCCAGCATCCGGGTCTTGACACCCTCCCCACACATGGCCTTGGGACTCAGTTGACATGTGCTCCACTCTGGGGAGAAAGAGCATTTTTACTGTGATTCAGATATAGCCTACTAGCCAACTATGGTGGAGCTGAACTACACTCAGAGCTGCTTTGATGCTTTTAGCCTGAACTTTGGTAAATGTGGCCCTAAAAGCAGCTGTTTGTCAGTACAGGAACAGAATCACCGTATCCCCGGTTCACTCATGTTCATCCCTGGAGGTGCTTCACCTTGAACTGCCAGATTGTCACTGTGCCTTAAGGATCCTTGGAGCTGTATTTTAGGGACAGTTTGTCCCCGTAAAAGTGCTAAATACACTATCATCTCTCTCATTTAGTTCGATGAGCATCAGTTTTGTCCCACAGTCCTGAGAGACCCAGGTGGTTAATTAGAGATCAATATCTAATCTTCCTTTTATGTCCAAAACTGTACAAATGTTGCAGCTGTTCCAAACTGCTGCTGGTGGAGGTGAGTTTGGGGTCGTCACAGCGTTGGAAAACTGCCACCAGACCATGATGCTACACCACCAACAGACAGTTGTCTCCTCAGGATGAAACCACCCGCGCTGGACACCATCTGAGCCAAACAGGTTTAACCTGGTCCAGAGTGGACCGGGTCCAGAGTTCCAGGAATCCCTGTGGTTTTTGGGTTTTCTGATATGGTGCAGTGTGTGGATGGAGGGAGGGAGCTCGGGCAGGCTGACCTCCTGCCCTGCCCAGGGCCTCCACCCTCTGCTGCAGCACTGGTAGCGCTCATGCATCTGAGAACATGTTGACTCGACTTCTTAGTTCTGGTCTGGGTGGAACCTGGCCTGTATGATCTTGGCCACCGTGTTGTAGCTCAGGTTCAGGCTTCTCCTCAGAGATCCTCAGAGATCTTTGCCACAAGGTGCCACCTTGAATGAATACCCAGTGGCCAGTTTGAGGGAACTGGAGCCACTGTGCTCCCCATTCACACCTGGAACCTCGTGACCACTTAATGCAATGATAATTATAATATCATGATATTATATAGAATATGTAGTAATTATAAATAATAGTAATATAAAGACAGCATAGAACGCAGCTTCCTTTACCTGTAACGTTGTAGAAGTAGTTGAAACAGTTGAGATGCAGGCTGCAGGGTTCTTTTTCGAATGAGTCTGGACATTTCCGCCCCACGGCGGGGGGGCGGAGGACGGACCTGGTCCGTACTCGATTATTGGCTCTGGTACAAGGCTGGAAACAGAAACCCTTCATTTAGCAGTGAAAACAGAGCAGATATTTATTTATCTCAGGTGAATGTTGGACATGTTGGAGTCTGAATTTACTGTTGACCATAATCATGTCTCTGTTTGCTGGAGACACTTTTGTCCTGTAGGCAGCACCAGTCAAATGAGGGTGTAGCTTAGCTGCTGTATCTCAGACATCACCTGTCAAGTTTTTCTCCTTGCATTTATTATTTTGTGCGAATTCACTGAATGTGACTGTAACTAAAGTCAGCTGCAGGACCGCGGTTGTGTAATAAATGATGCCACATTTGTACTTTTCATTATGATATGAATATGAATATTAGATTAATCCTTTGAATCACTGTCATCCTGCAAGATTAAAGTCCTTGACAGTGGGTCAGAAACCAGGCCAGAGGCCCCTCCAGCTTTAGTGTGAAATTACTGGGGCTGCATTTTAACTGCAGGTGAAAACACAACCCAAATCATTTTAATGATGACACTTTGAAAGGTTCGCTACTGTTAATGTACAGATGGATGCTTGCACATTTCATAAAATGCCTATCCTGTATTTCCCATCATAAACCACTGGGATTATGTATGTTAAATACATCACAAATGACGTTTCTGAGGTTTGGAGTCGTTGGAGTTCCTTGTCGTTTGAGAGGGAATATTTCTGCCAGGCTAAAGGCATCAGGGTGGGATTAGCAGTAATCTCATGTTGGTGTATACGTTCTAAACCAAGCAGCTGAGCTGATTTTTGATCTGGCTTAAAACCTCACCAAGCTGCAGTGGCTCCAGGGGCCCCAGTCCCCCAGCACGCAGTCATCAGGACAGGGCAGCCGGCTCTGGCGGGTCCCCAGAGGCATCTGCTCTGGGTCACAGAGGTAGTTCTCCACAGCCTCGGAGGGCCCATCTACAGTGTTGAGCATGCACCTTTGGGATTTGTTATGAAACACTGAATACAGGAGTTGGAACGAGACTTTCAAGTGCTTGAGAACCTGTACGGTTCTCACAGGGTGAGTACGTTTTTACGGACAAAAGAATAAAGTTGAATATATTAACCTACACTTTCACATCTCAAAATTAGAACTTGTACCCAGGGTGAAATCTAAAGGTTTTCTCAGCTTTAAAGAGCAGAGAGGTGACTGGGTTACATCACAAGCGTGTTCCTAGGACATCTCATTCACGAACGTACCTGACTTTCCTCGTCTGAACGCCTTCACCACAGTTCTGCTTTAGGTCCATATCGCTGACCTTCCACAAACTCCAGGGTTCGGCCACCCACACGTACTGATTACAGTCGCTCTGGCACGGCACCACCTCGTACAGCTGGACAGACGGAATCCTTCAACACATCTCAAATCTCTCCAACATACAGGGACACAACATCAGATGCAGGTCTTACCTGAGCCTGTAGCATCCATGAGAAGCAAGAAACACAGAGGGATTAATGAGCAGAGAGAGAGAGAGAGTCAGTGACCGCAACTTTAATCTGCTAATATTCAACAACGTGAGGTTACTGGCACACGAAGGTCATTATTTTGGTGGATCTCGTCCAACCGCTCGTTCACTTCAGTCTTTAATAATAAATTATTTTTTCTCTCTCCAGAGCTGAAACTGCACAGAGATTATTTTTTAATCTAGTCCACTGACTCCTTCGTGCATTTGGTAACACAAATATAGAAGCATTGGAGTTGCTCTGATCCATAAGGATCCAAATGGACCATCTGGTGCTGCTGTGAACCTTCCAGTTTAGTCTCATTTCAGACTCCTTTTCTCTGAAGAATTAGAACTAAACAATGCAACGTTCAGGTTTCTGACCCTGTTTCTGTTAAGAACATACTCTGAACTAACTTTTCAGCCTCATTTCATTGGTGACTTGCTGCCTCCTGTAAATCAAAGGATCATCATATCATTTTTTTTTAGTACCTGGTTAATCTGGTCTAGTTTCGGACATGGGCGACCGCCATTATAACGTTTTTCTCTGAGCCATTTGGAGCGAACTTTGACCCCACTGCCGCAGGACTTGCTGCAGCGTGACCAGTTGGACCATTCGCTCAGTTTACAGTCTGAGGGACAGGGGATGCTGCAGGCCTCCTCGATGTAGCCTGGAACATGCACCAGAAACAAAGATTTCAGAGAATTCACATTCATTTTGGCCTTTTGTTCCATTAAATACACATAAACATTGCTGAATAGATACAAATGTACTAATTGCTAAAGGAATTCCCCAGTTTCCAGCTAAATTGAAGAAAGGCCTGATGCTTGGTAAAACTGGACATGTGAAACACATACATCGGGATATGTGAACGTATGAATGAATGTATGAATAAACGTAGACGTCATGAATGAAGGGTTTAAAAACATCTGACTTATGACAGCTAGAAGGAGCCCCTCCAGCTATCAGACCCTTCTGTGGAACTAGCTTGTGAGCCACCTCTGTTCTTAGGTTATTCCTTAGACTTCCTTTGTTAGAGGCAGCTCTGGTGACACTAAACCCTCTCTCTATCTCTGAGTTTGTGTCTTCTTCCCATTATTTTCTCTTCTTCTCCCCCTTTGCATTGTGCATTGGCCTCTCTGTCTACCCTGCTGACCCCATAACAGCTAGGTTCTGCTCAGGGGTTCTTCCAGCTGCCATTATTTTCAATGCTTGCTCTAAGCATTTCAGGCGTTGGCTTATTTACAGCACCCTGAAATGATGCATAGCTACTGATGCCGCTGAACCGAATGAATGGATGTGTAAATGTGAGCTGATGTGCTGACCATGACTGTTGCAACGTGCTGTTTCCACCAGCCTGTTGTCCTGGTCATAGCAGGCCATAGCCTGATAGCGGTAGCCCTGCCCACAGTGCTTGATGTCTCCTGGAACTTTCAATCCCAAGACATCGTCCACGCTGCCTCTCTCAGGCAGGATGCAGTCAGACCAGTTGCCCACTGGCCAGGCGTTGTACTTGTTACAGGGACAGTACTGGGTCTCGCTCAGCGGATACATCTGGGTGTTCTTGCACTTGTCTTTCTTCTTGCTCCTCCCTGAGAAGCAAAGAGTGACAAAATAAGCAGAGGAACTGATACACCAGCTCTACCAACAGCATCACTACTATAAGACTGCAACCAAACTGTCCCGTTCCCACCTATCAATGCCCTCTTCCTGATGCGGACCCCCACACAGTCGACTGTACAGGAGGAGAACTTGGACCAGTTGGTGAGCTGGCAGTCATCCTGGCAGGGCAGCTGACACGGCTGTGTGATGCTGGGCACGGCCTTGGTGAATTCCAGACACTCCGCCACATCAGCCTGCGTCCCATTGAGCTGGAGGCAGGACAGAGCTGGAAGGATTAAAGGACAGAAGCAAAGAGGCTTCACAACAGGACCGTCAACTGAAAAATGGGACGTTAAAAGAGGAAGAAAAAGAAAGAAACCCAAGTGATGAAATGGGTGAAGAGGTGAGTTTCCTCACCTCTTGTCTGAAGTCCTGTCCCACACGTCTCCTGTGCCCCAGAGCTGTTCTGCCTGAGCAACCACGGGGCCAGGTGACACTTGGACCATTTAAATGTTTTCCACCTGCAACAAAACACACTTTTTTCCTGTCTGAGAATTTGAAACGACAGTCAGCCGCAACATTATTCTCTTTCCTGAGATATGACTGTAGGGCAGCAGTATGAGAAGGTATCACGAAACAGGTTCTAGGCCGAGATCGATGCTCAAAGGTCTTTTACAACAATAATGTTCTGCACATTGATTTTTTAGCCTTATTTTTTAATGCTATAAATATTTACATTTGTCAATGTACCTTATGATTAAAGCAAAAAGTTAACGCTTGACACTTTAATTCTCCAAAATAATGATAACTGAAACAATTGATCATTCATTTTTTTGAAGCTCAATAAATTTCCCAACATTCCCTCCAGGGTCAAAACACCTGTCTATACTTTGCAAGTCATAATATTTGGTAACTCCTGAACTTCTTCCACAATTTCCCTTCTACTATGAGCATGTTTTCTCAAGTCCTGGCCAATCCCGTTCATTTCTAATTCAAGCATTGCTGGATGGAAGCTTCACCTGAATCCTGGGCAGGTTTTGGGCAGCTCACAATCTCTTTGCTCTTCCAGGATTTTCGGACACTCTCGTCCTCCCTTCGCTGGTCGCTGGATGATGAGACGCTTCCGCGCCTGCTTCAACTTCACCACATTTCCAGCTGAACGGCGTCAGATAAAGAGGGAAGATGAGAACAATCCACCCCAGAGGTAATGCAGGTATACATATGTGATGATTTAGGTTGTTCTGTCACTTCTTTTTAAAGAGCAGACCTGGCTAATGCTACTGGCAATCCACCTACATATAGGTGGATATAAGAATAAAACCCTAATAGACGGGTTAAATTTGCATGTGTTGATGGGCTCAAAGAGGTGATTAACACAAAATGAGCCTCTGGATAGTCCTGCACCCATGAGTGTCTTCACAAGGAGCGCAGGGTGCCATTAAACTGGATTACAAACATAGATGCAAGACCAAAGTATTATGCAAGGATTTGGGTTTTTTAATCATTTTAATGAGTTTGCCTCCACTCAGTGGCTGAAAAGGGCGACCTTGGGTGAAAAAGTCTGTTTTTACAAGAGGAAAACAAAACTCTGCTTGTGTGGCGAATAATAAATGATTCACAGCCACAGACGGGCCACAGAAGCTCTACCTGCATCACATGTAACAGGACACGGGCTCCAGTCACTGAACGGGGTCACAATACAGTCCTTCTTACAGAGTTGACACCGTCTCGTTGAATTGGGCCGAGAGCCTTCAGGACACCTGGGCACACACACACACACACACACACACACACACACCACACACACACACACACACACACACACACACCACACACACACACACACACACACACACACACACACACACTCATATAGATATACAGAGAGATGGACGGACACATAGAATGACGGAGAGATGAAAACATCTTACTTCTTTGGTGGCACCTGACCGACACCAACTCGAACACAGACGACCTTGCGTGTCTGCAGTCCCCTTAAACAGGGATCCTGCACTCTGGTGGCGTTGCGGGACGAGGACGACGTGTCTTCAGCACAGAGGCCCCAAGGGCCAGCCTGCCAGTGGTAAACTGCACAGGCATGTTCATTACAGTTCCGCACCTCCTGCAAGGCACTGCTGTTCGGACACTGAGTTCCACCTGAGGATGCCAACATAGAAATGAGATCAGAAAACAGAAGCAAACATGTCTCTTTATCTCTTTATCCCATAAAATGATGCATCATATATGTGTGTGCGCCAATTGTACATAGACATTAATATTAAATCACCCATTATTGAGCCTGTGAGACAACAGCCAACTACAACTACTACAAAGGACTGAATATCAGAAACAAAGTTCCAGTGTTAGGAACTAATGAACATACAGTTAGAACTATTTGGAACTACGTCACTATCTTTAACAAAAGGGGCAAAGGCATGAGAAGAAAAGCCAGTATATGCTGCACATAACAAGGTCTGGGGATGAGAAGTGGGAAGGAAAGGGGACCAATGAGGCAGAAGACATGAGGGAGGGGTGAAGGAACACACAGGAAGAGCCAGCACATTGGTGTATGGCAGCAAAATGGATGGATATGACTTTAATGGATTTGTAAGAAATGCACAACTGTATTGTGCAGAAATCATCTCAGATAGAGATGTTAAAAGACAAATGTGTTCAAAGCGGAGGTACTTTTAAAAAGATTCCCAATAGTGCTAATTGGGTTAAAGTGAACACTATAGGTGAACAATATGATTATTGAGCATATTGTTGTGAGATGGAGTTAAATGTCCTGTGTGGTGTTTTTAAGCTCACAATGACAAAACAATGGCGCTGTGGTTTCAAGATGATAAACATTCTTCACATTCACATGTTAACAGGTTAACAGGTTAACCAATAAACACTATAAAACTGACCAACGTAAACAGTGGTAGTAAAGTTCTGGTCTAAAGTCATGGATTTACCAAAAAGTTCTGGAAACTTTGGCACCCTTGAAAGACCTTTGGTAAATAAAAATATGGCGCATTAATAAAACAGATGAGCACACATAGAGAATCGTGAGGAGACCCACAATAACCAGCTGGACACAACTGGCCAAAACTAAGATTGGAACAACTAAGCTTGATTTAAAGACTACTAGCATTAGCAATAGACTACAGTTAGATACACCAGCATAGAGCACAAAACAACTACCAGTAAACTAGAACGTTACCCTCCATCACTGTGATCCAAGCCACAACCATTGCAGTGACTGTTGGGGAAACACACCCAGATAAGACAGAGGGGAAGATGGACACACACTTTTAAAATGGACAAATGGTCAGACAGACGATTAAAAAAAATCTGGGACAAACAGAACTCATTTGGACAAACTGTTCGAGGAGAGAACAACTATATGTCACGGTTGAGATACAGGCACAGTGGGCGCACCTTCCCCAGCGTTATAGGCCAGAATCGACCGCATCCTCATCTGCTTGCCCTCCGTGGTCTTGCTGGAGCACGTCTGAGAGCACGTAGACCACGACGTCCAATCGCTGAGGACGCAGTCCCGTGAGCAAGGCACCTCACAAAGCACAGGACCAAGATCTGGGGAGGATGAGCACAGGGTCCCGTCCACCTCCTCTCCTTGACCAACAAACAACAAACAAGCATTTAGTATAGAGTATATAAACTGTGCAATGAGAATAGAATTGGATCATTTTACTGTAGAAAACTAAAATCTGTTAACTCTGTGCAAGTCCTTGAGTGGTCCAGTTGAAGAAATAACATCATCAACCCAAATAAACATCTGTGGAGAGCCTTGACTGCTTCTTCTCCGCCACATATCCCCAAATTCAGGCGCAAAAGCTCATTACACTGGACTCACCACTGTTGTTGACACACTTGACATGAGCGAATCTGGTACCAGGGCCGCAGGTCTTCTCATCATGAGGAACACATGGATCCAGTCTAACCAGCTGCCAGCTGTAACAAGCGGGGTCCTCACATGGCACCGCCTCTTCCAGGTGGGGGCAAGTTTCAGGTCCCTCTGTTGGCTTATTGATGATCCGCCGCCGCCGCAGTTTTAAACCTTCAGTCACACATAGTTAGTGAGGTGCTACAACATGCCCAGCTCCACAACCCTGAGACTGAGACACCTTTTTGTGGCAGTGGCGGGGATGTGGGAAGATCTCTAGCTTGAGTTACAGCTATGGAAACTGGGGGTGGGCTGGTAGCAAAAGATGTGGAGACATTTCTAGAGCAACTTATTTAATCCATATAGCTTAATAAATATCATCAAATTGACTTTCATGCATCTCACGTTCCCTCTCAACTTTAAAAGAGTCTCTGTACCTTTGTTTCCAGCCTGGTCATCGCAGTTCTCAAAGGTGCAGGGCCCCCAGGCACCCCACTGAGACACCTCACATTCAGTGGGACAGGGAATTTGGCAGAGTTGGGACATTTCAGGAACGGGACCTTGGCATAGCTTGTTTTCCACTGGACGGGAGGCTGCGGAAACGTGAGAGAGACAAACAGGAGACAGCATTTTAGAACGTGCTTTGGTTACATCATTGATAAATCACATTTGCTTGTGTTGGGCTTTCCAACAACTCTTGGCACAGACTGAGGAGGGGCGATGACACAGGACGATGGTTCCTGGACACTGACTTTGACTCATATTTACTCAATGAATTGAAATTTGGCATCTTCATTGTCAGGTCAGGATGGCTTTAAATGTGGTTAGCATGACACCGATGGACAGACTGACAGACGGACTGATGGATAACCTGAGTAACCAGGTTGTTTTGGTGGGTTTGCTAGCAGGTGTGTTTTGTATGCGTGGAATTGCCATCAACCATGATGCACAAAAAGACCAACTTATAGTCCCTGATGCTCCGCATAGGAGGTGATTCTAAATGCCTCTACTAGAAAATTGTGGACACTCCCCTTAACAACAACATGGTAACCTTCATCCAAGCCGGTGAAGTCTCCCAAAACCATGAACAAAAAAGTCTGACGTGGTCTGACGAAACCATAAAATTGAATGTTACACGCCACCCAAAGAACACCAGAGCCACAGTGAAGCAAGGTGGGGGCAGCAACGTGCTTTAGGGCTGTTTCAAATGTGGTATCGCAAATCCAGATTAGCCTCCTGTGCAGGGCGTTTCATGTTCTGTTTTATTTCTGCTAGATTTTTCGAATTAAATGCTCTTTAGTTTTTGATTTTTAAATATTCTATCTGTTTCACAACAGGGTTGCAGTGGATGATTAGTGGGTCAAAGGGGAGAAGGAGATGAGAAGGGGAGTGAAGATTACGAGACAAGTAAACACATTGGAGGAGGTTCAGCGTTGCTATTAGCACCTACCTGTAATCTGAAAGGTGACGGAGAGGAGAGGGGGGGCACTAGGCTTCTGCTGTCTTTGGGACTGACCCACTGCAATTACAGGGGAGATGTGACTATTTCACACACACACACACACACACACACCACACACACACACACACACACACACACACACACACACACACACACACACACACACACACACACCAGGGAAGGCAGCAGGCTCTAGGACTAATGGACTTCCAGCAGCAGGGTGGTTCTTTACCAGCTAGTCAAGCATTAAAGTGCAGAGAGGAGCAACAGGGAACTTTGAAGATCAACGTAAAGCAGCAGTATGTCTCACAAGAAAACTATGATAAATGTATTTCTTTTCTTCATCACTGGGGTTTTTAAGGAACTGAACATTTGGATACCTGAGCTATACACCTGACTGAGATTCTATTTAATAGATAAAATCTAGAAGATGCAAATTCTGGACCTGTTTAGACAGAATATACAGTATCTGTTCTGGAAGAGCCTGCAGCTGTACTTATTATTTCAATATTTAAGAATCTAAAATGTAATTCATGCAATTGGACACACCTTGGAAACAAAACACACCTGTGAGTCATGCACTCAAGCGAAAATCCTATTTTCTCATGTGTATCAGATCCAGATGCAAACACCAGGAAATGAAAGCAATGTTGATCTCTTGTCTTCTTACCACTCTATAAATCAACAACTCGAAAGTCATCTAAAAAGGATTTTACCTTTGTCTTTTTCTCTAAATTCACTGAGGTATTTCAAGAGCTCAGCATTATTCTTGACACAGTACACATCTCGTGTTTGCAGGCCCCCCCCACAAAGACCCGTCAGATTGCGGCTACTACGACGGTTGTCCTGTTGTCTTAGCAAAGCGTCAATGCTGCATTCACTCCATTCTGTGGTTCTCCAGCTATAACTACAAGTCAAAAGAGAAAGAAAATAATAAAAATAGATGCAGAGAAAGTTTTTTGTGGCAGTATCACAACAAAACGACAATCCCGTGGTTAAATTTAGCTCATTAAATGATTAGAACCAATCTGCTTTTTGCTAAAACAACATAAACCAGAACATTTTCATAAACCAGAACTGCAGAAGATAAAGTCGTATGTAACCAGTATTTTGGAGTGTCTTTATCTAAACGTAAGGACAGCATAAACAACAGACTCAAATTCAGCTGATATGAGTAAAAATGGATATAAACATCAGTCAATGTATCATATTTATTTGTTAGACTATAGAGAATTCTTGTCATTTAGCATATTGTTGGTTGTCGTTCTACTGTAGCTAAGGGGGCTGTATCATAAAATGCTACCATGACTTTGATTAATGTGTGGTGCTCTGCTGTACTCTGCTGTGCTCTCTTAACCTCACTTGGCACAGGGTATGTAGCTTTCCCCCAGAGCTTCACAGGACTCGGTCTCCTCCAGGTGTGGGCAGTCCAGCCCCTCACCCACAGAAAACTGCAGCACTTGTCTCTTTCGGGTGCGGTTGCCTCTGGAATTCGTGAAATCTGTGCAGGTTTTGGAGCAGAGGCTCCATTCAGTCCACTCACTCAGCCGGCAGTCTCTGGGGAGGAGGCAGGGTCGGACGGTCGTGGGCAGGTCTGTGAGCGTGCACAGACTGTAACAGAAAAACAACAGGAGTGCAGGATTGAACAAACAAATAATTAATGAGGCTGAAGTAGACGAAGAATGAGTTCCGTTATCCTGATGGATTTATCCCGGTGTTTGTAGTTTTATGACTGGAGGGAGTCTCTGTTCCAAATCTTGATTACAGACATAAATCGCTATATTGCGTTTTTCTGAAGATAGAAACATGACTAAAATAAAGAAAAGTATTTGAAAATTTGAACTTTGCTGTGAAGGCCCCACGGGGGAGTGGTTTATAAATAAAATGCAAACCCAAATGAATAAATCTCTATTTTCATAAATAAGATCAAATGAGACGCAATGAGATCATGTTAGGAATGAGAACATCATTAATTAAAGCAATCTGGCAGGAAGGGAAAGGAGGGATGCACAAGGAAGGTTGCGGAGATGGTTAAACCAGAGGTGCTCCTCACATGCTGCCCTCAGTCTGGCCTCTACGACTCCTCACAATTCACTTCATTTCCTGACTCAGCAACTAAATTCCTCTGGAGTTTCCACAACTGTGCACATCTCTCTTGTGCTTCGAAATGGGCACCATCACATTTCTCCTCTTTATTCTTCTTACAGTCTAAGGTCTTGATGAATAACCTAGCTCTACAGCCACCTCCCTGGACACATACGTCTCCAGGACCAACTGTCCACTCCCGATCCTCTTCAGTGTCCCCATGACACTTTAGCCCAGTCACGATTTTGGGGTGAGGCTGCCGTAAGCTCGGCGACAACTGCGCCGTTAAGTGTGAATGCTGCGAAGACGGCCGTCGCTGACAAAACCTGGATATCTAGTGTGCTTAATATCCAGTAGGGTCGCAATGACAAAAAAAGAGCTACAGTCGACATGGTGTTAACCAGTACAGCGGTAGAGTGAACAACAACAGAATTATGGTCATTTTTCTATCAGATAGACCTGATCTATCTGATCTTCAGATTAAACCAGCTATACAGGGTGTAGTCCACCTATGTGCTCCTGCCTCTGCTGAAGGAAGTATTCACTACTGAAATTTCTTTTGTGCAGCATCCTTTCCGAGATAGCAAATCTGTCCATCACTTCCTCATCACCTGTTGCCAACATGTCCATTGAACTCTCCACCCATCACTTCTCTCACTTCTGGGGATACGCTGCATCACTTCATCCTGCTCACTGCAGAATTTCTCTGTTTCTTCTTACTCACATCCTACTTGTGCTGCATTACCACTAACACATCTTTACTTTTATTTTCTGACTCATCATTTTGCTTCACACTCCAGCCTGTCCAGATGCCCTCCCTGACACAATCCTCACGTGGGTCCAGCCCAACGAGGACAACAGTTTGTGTCCCCCTGGAAGCATCCTAGAGGCACCCACACAGTACAATCCAAATATGTGGTGTTTTGTCAGTGTGTAGCAAACACAATGCTTCTGGAAGGAATAAAAGACTGGATACAAAGAAATTATTAAAATGAATGGTTAATTCATCTTGGCAGGATATTTTGTTTCAAATCTGAGGATGTTTCAGGTTAGAAAACCAAACAATAAAATACAATCCAACAACATATTTACCATAGAATTATTACGACTTACTTGTGTTTGACAGAGTTCCCATTTCTGTGTAAGCAGGTTAAATTTCGAGTCTGGTAGCCGACTTGGATGTCCCACAATGGGCTCTCCCTGTTAAGGCGATTTCTGGGTTGCTCATTCCCAGTAAGGTCCCTGGTCTTTGGATCAGTCACTCCCCCTTTGCCCTTCAAACCCTGGCCTTTACTATTCCTGCCGTTAACTTGGCGAGTAGGTCGAGTGTTTGGTAATGCACAGAGGCTCCATGGCTCAACCTTGAGACTGTAAATGCCTTCTGGACCACTGCAAGGCCCTAATTTACAAGAGCGGATCTCAGTTAGATTGGGACATGCTGTACCTCCAAAACGTGGAGGAACCAGGATGCTCCTGACCCTGTTTCTGAGGCCTGTTCCGCATGTTTTTGAGCACGGGGTCCATGGGGAATAGTCCGAAGCTATGCAGTCCTGGGGGCACGGGATCCAACAAGCCTGCTCCAAGCGAGGCTTCGGCTCAAAGTACTCACAGATGACATCCTCTGCTGGAGAATCATCTGACTTGAGAACACATTGCACCTCTCGAGCCTGAATGCCCTCCTCACCCCCACTGCATTTTGCAGGCTGTAAGGCCTCAATGGTCCTTGCTAAAACTGGCATACACTCATTCCAAGCACCTAGTTTCCATTCATAAAGGTCCCTGTGCCAGTCACACACACGAAAACAGTTTCTGTCGTTAGAAGGGCGCTGGTTTGATTCACAGTTGGTATAAAGTGTGGTCCAGCCCTCCACATGGGCACACCAGACTACACGGCTTTGGCTGCCACCTGGACCACAGTTGCTCCCCATGCATCTTCCCCATGGGCCTGAAAACAAAAAGAACAATCTGTAGTTACGAAGGGAGTTCCACCAGACAGAAGCTACAAATGGACAACCTGGTGTGTTGTGACACTACATATAATTAGATATGTATGTAATAACATTACATGATGACAACAACAAAGTTTTCAAGGGAAATTATAAATTACAACAAAAAAGTATGAGAATTATAGCCACTCAAAGTCAAAGTACCCAACGATACAAGGACTAGCCATCAGGACTTTCTTTTTTTGTCTTTTTTTTATTGGCTTTAACAATCTATATATTCTCCATATACACCTCTATATATCAGCAAGGTCATTTCCCGCTTGCTTCTGTTTCCTGTGGGGTTGTTGACCTGATACATTTAGTGCAGATGTGACACAGCTGTAGGGGAACTATGGGTTGTCTTTCTCTGGTTGGCCACTATGTTTTCCATGGAGGTACAGACATTCCTGCTGGGATCCCTTCTGAGTGTTGTTGTGTCGTCTTTCCCACCCAATACGTCGCCTCCACGTTTGATTCCTTTGGTCCTGGCTTGCCTGTACAGGGCCTGGTCCCCACTCCTGTAGGCGTCCAGCTTATCCAGATGGAACTACCTGATTCCTTCATTGAGCCGTAGTTTATTGTTGTTTGTCACAAAAAGTAATATATGATAGTACAGTGTCTGAGCTCATCCAGGTCAGTAGCTGAGGCTTCAAAAACAGCATGATGGGTGCAGTCAAAGCAGGCCTTAAACTCCTGTTTGACTGGGCTGTCCCCTATTCCACAATTGTTGCTGATTTCAGTGTCTGTCTGTAAATTGGGATGAGATGAACTACAGAATGATCAGAGTCCGAAGCTCCATGGGAGCCAGAGCGATAGGTGTCTCTTCTTACAGTGTAGCAGTGGTCTACAGCACCACCCCTGGTGGGATGTGTGAAATGCTGCCTGTATTTAGGGAGTTCTTGGTTGAGGTTTGCTCTGTTAAAATCCCCCAGAATGATGAGCAGGGAACCTGCACTACCTCTACTGACCAGAACACATGAGGACAAATCGCATGGTGACTATAAAGGTCCACAGTTTATGTAAAAGCTTTGCAGGTGAGGGCTGCAGGACCTCTCCAACGATGAAACATCGGTGACACCACCTTCCTTAGGGTTCCCTGAACACTCCGTTACACTCAGAGAAGGTGGAACTAAGACAGACAGAGGGCTTCACTGAGCCAGGCTTCAGTGTTACAGGGGCGTCATGTAGGAAAATGGTGGATAGAGATATGCCATGTTTCCAATCGTTGGTGAGATGATGGATGGATGGGAGAACTGGGAGTAATCTTTGCTGTCTCAGCTTAACTAGCGTACTAGCGTGACCAGTGAGGAGATGCAGAAAAGTGAACACACACACAAAGTGTCAGGCCCAGGCAGACATCTTGTTCATAAACTCCAGCAACTGTTGACTGGGGACGTTTCAGGACTGGACTTGGACACAGGTGGCGTCCTGTTCCGGTACCACGCTGGGACTAACTGAGAGCAACCCATTCTTTCACAGATGTTTGGAGACACAGTCTTCATGCCTGGGTGCTTGATGTTACACACTTACAGCCAGGAAGGTGGTTGGAATACCTGAATTCAACGATTTAGATGGACTAGTGGACACCTTTTCCCTGTTTTTATTAGCATTTTACACAGTATTGGAGCCTTTTTTTAGAAAAGAAATCCGGATGTTCAAATGTCAGTGTTACTGGGATAGAGGTTAGAGGTCACGGGTGCAGACACCATGTTGGCCATGATCATACGTCTGCAGCTCACATTTGCTGAGTGTGTTGTGGGATGACTTGGATATGTGGAGGGGGATGGGCAGCTCAAGCTTTAGAGGCTGACAGCTGTGACTCTAGATAATCCTGTTGTACTTACAGCTACACAAATGGATACATGCAGCCACACATGGATGGACTATTCAGTGAAGACGGGCCGGGCTGATGCAGGGATGAATCCGTTTGCTCTGCTGCCTCCATCAAACTGTTTCTGATGATACACTACCACAACTGCTCATAGGGATGGGGGGTCTTCCTTTAATCTGGATTCCATCACTGCTGGTGAGAAAGCCAGTGTATGATGTGTGGGCCTATAAATAAAGTTCTTCTGACTAAATGAGATTGTGGATATTCCCTCCGCATTAAAGCTCTGACACTCACTCAGGTGTGTTAATCATTTCACCCCTTTACTACTAAGTGATCCATTGCTTAAGCCTCTTGATTCTGAAGGTCAGAAAAGGATGTTGTCACACTTGCCTGCGCCTTACAACCATTTTTATAGTGTGTCACTGGCGTGTCACTGCATGGCCTGCATCTCATCAATACTGTGGTGTGCTCTACTGTTATCAACCGTAGTGCCTGTAATCCATCTCGGTTGTCTTTTTATCCATTTTCATCATCTATTTACTTAATAGCCAGTTTTATCTTCCTGTTTGTAGGGTTTGTTTTTTCAAGGTCTGGTTCTGGACCATGTAGCAAATCAATAACTTGGATTCTCTAAGTAGTATCCAGAATGTTTGCACACAGATTTAAACAACTAAGTTCATGTAGACCATGACAGAAGCTACAGCACCAGCAGGAGCATGTTCCCTTCAAAGGGGGCTTAGAGAAGGATAAAGAATATCAGTAAATTAAGGACTTGGTTCCAACTGGACCTTCGTGAAGACAAGGGAGAGTCAGAGGGAGCAATTACAACCATCAACTCCAGAAAACCACCATAGAGAAAACATTACTTTAGTGGCACAACTAGCAGAAAAAATTAAAAACTACATTTTAGCAACAGGACAGATGTTGGCCACTTTCAATGACCATTGGCTGGTTTCTTGACCTCATTAACAAGTCTCTGTTTAGGGGCCTTTTGACTGGGAAAAGCCATTTTGTTTTTTTGTAATTGTAGCCTGGTAAATTTCTAAAGACCTTGAATTAATTTTATGACCCTTTCCAGCTTGTCAATCAGCAGTTCCTGATTGTAGAACAACTGAAAAGCGCTTTTTGGCGAGGCATGGGTCACACAAGACTCAAAAAGTTTCGGTGGTTTTTATCAGTCACAGTGGTGCTAGTCCACACTTCCAAACTCATATAAGACTCCAGGTGTGGTAACATCTGGTTCCAATTTGCTGTTTGAGGTAATTAATGACCCTTTCCCACCATGAGGTTTTAAATAGTTGTTGACAAACATATCACAGATCTGAATTCTCAATGATCAGATTTTTGTGTTGTTATTTTATTCCCATTACAAGTGTCAATATTCCTGACTTGGATAATGGTCAGATCACAGTTTATGACAAATTTATGCTGGACACCATGACATTCTAAAAAGTTCACTTACTTTTACTTTCTATTGGTCTTGTAAAAAAAATAAATCAAGTACAAATGTACAATCTACAAATTGTACAATTATACAATTGTGACTTGCGCTTGTACTGTTAGATTACAGTGACTTCCTGATCGGCACCAACACGATAATCCTGAAATAACTTTAAGTAGCATCATTATTGCTGCCAAATGACGTTGTGCACCTCTGACCAAGGACAAATAGTCACACTAATGACAATAAAGGAGTAAACTGATATTTATATACCTGAATGCTGAATATGATGGAATCAGTGTATATCTACAGGCTAAAGAAAAAATGATTTTAATATTAGATACGATGAATGTGACCCCAGTAAGACCAAAAAACTGGGTAAACGCAAGGTAAACAAGCCTTATTAACTTAGTGGGCTATTCATATGCAGGATGGTCAGTCCTCTCAGCCTGAGCCCATCAGCTGTTCTTACTAATCCATCAAATTGTCACTTGTAATTAGCCCCCACTTCATGAGGCCAATAGCATTACTGCATTCATTGTCATAAACAGAAGCAATGATGGAAAAATGCAAAATGCAAAATGGCATATATGGTGGTGTTTCACGACCTAATTGCAAATGAAGCCAATATTTATTAGAGCTGTAAAAGACGGCCAGATGGAAGGTCAGACCTGAGCCGCTGCAGCCTTGGACAGACCACCAATGTGGATCAACCTAACCTGACCCAGACACGAAGAGCACACTAACTGGCCAAAGCCAGGCCTGTTGTAGCTGGGGATCGAACCCACCGTGCTAACCACTATGCTGCCCCAACGGGCCTTATACATTTGTGACTCTCAGGCAGTCAAAAAAGAAGACACTTTTGTAGATGCTGTCTGTGTTTTCTAACAGCTTGTTTGATATCCGTCTCTCTTGGGACAGTGGAAAGGCAGAAAACGCTGTGCATCATGCACTGTTTCAATACATCACAATAACACCAGAGAAATCCTCTTATGTCACTCTAAATAAAGTTTTTTGAATGAAGTATAATCTCTAAATCTGCCATTCCTCCTATATCAGTAATAGCCTGGTTTTAGTGTAAGCCCTGCCATTTAGATTAAACAAACTCTTATGTTTTGCCACCGGATGGATCGAGGAGTTTCAGAGGAGATATTCAGTCAGCAGGATATTATCTCAAAAGCTACAAACCGGATCAGTCTAGGTCAAAAATAATGCATTGAAATGATGCTTTTAAAGCTAACTGCAAGGCCATGGTTTCCTGTGGACTCAATGTATATTTTCGCCTGCATTGATATTGAATTATTTACCACTGTACTTATTATTTGTACGGTACTTTAAAAACAATCAAAGCCTGTTGCTTCTGCTGGAGACTCCAGCTGAGTGTCGTGATGGTCAGTGAAAAAAGGATTTACACCCAAACTGTGGTTAAAAGGAGGAAAAAGGGAATTAAACAAACTGTCCTGCAAAACTCAGGAGGAAACTGTCTTTATTAAAATTCACATTCTAACGGTATCTGTGGCTGAAGGAGTTCAACAACGACTTTCCTGCAAGTTTAATGTTTTTTTAAAGGCCTTGCTTTGAACTTTTGCAACAGAGGAGAACGTTGGAACGTTTGCACCACTGTGTTTATCCTGCAGTTTATGACAACCGCATGACACATGGAATCATACAGATTTGCAGGTATTAACATGGAGGTATTAAGGCTATTAGGAGGAGCTATTAATCTATCTAGTGACCAATGTGGGATTATCTCTGACTTCCATCCTTTTTAATTTTGCTTTTCTCTGACCTATAATCTGTTGGCAACAGAAATGAGCCAGACACCTTCAGTGTTTTAGACGATTTACTTCTTTCTGCTGCTCAGGTGAGGTTAAAACTGAAGTGTGGGACCCTAATGATTGTAAGAAGTGACAGCAGACAGGCACAGGCTGTGGAGCGTGACCTCACCTGGCGAGGTGAGAACGTTGGAGTAAATGGATTGGCCAAATCAAAGGACAGAGGGGACTCCTCCCTAATCTGAATGCTAGATAATCTGGAAACCTGGAGAGATTATAGGTCTGGATTTAATGATGTTCAGATCTGACAAATGGCCATCAGATTGAGATGACAAACGAGACTGAAATTATTATTATTATTATTATCTCCTAAATTGTTCTGAATTGAAGCTCATGTTGACAGTGTGGATTTTTGCAGTGTCAGATGTGATGATGTGATGTGTTCATCATGGAGTGAATCAGGAATTCAAAGATTTTACACCATGAGGTTGCTTGAAATTATTAGTGGCTGTAAAAGCACTTGTAATTCTTTTATTTCTAGAATTTAGAGCAGTCTAAAACACTAAAGGATGAGCATCTACTGCATGTTACTGTGCATTTTTTCCCCATATTTTAATATGCAAATACTGTATATGCTGGATGATTATTAATGAGGTAAGAAGGCTCACTCCTCACTACAGAAAAGGGTTCCTGTGTGAAGGTGAAACAGAGCAAAGAGTCGGAATAGAAGAGGTAGACCACCTGAAACCCTGAATAAGACCATACCATGCATCAGTAATAGTGGACCAGCCAGAAAGTGGAGCCGAGGTGCTCATTTCCTCTTTTAGGTTCTTCGTCTTTCCAGATAGGTTGCTGATCTTTATGATTAGATCCCAAACAGATATCTTAACGTACACGTCAGAGCAGGTAAATCCTCTAGATGTGTAATAAGGACACAATAACAACAATAATAATACAGAAATCTTCCTGTAAGGATTTTCATTAGGCTGCTGTCAGCTTACTCAGGGTTGATTGTAGCCGATGGAGTAACTTATAGTTTATGGTTTATTTATCCCAAGGGGACAATTCAGCAAAGAACCCAGCACAGGACAAGGAAGAGAGACAGACACAGCCAATGACCACCAAGCACGTGTGCTTTCCTCCCTCCACAGACACCCATGCAGGGTTAACGACCGAGGAGGCAGAGAAGGATTTTGCTTGATGCTTAGTCTTGACAAGTGTTGCTACACACGACGGCCTGATGGCATTAAGATAAAGTAGTTTGACCACCTGCCTCTCCCACAGAGGTCAGGTCGCTCTGGTGGATTTAGGGTTAGGGTTGAAATAGATATCACCAAACCAGCAAACAAAAGAAAATGGTAAGATGTTCTCAATAAAGGACTGAAATCAATTTTTTTGAGTGTTGAAAGGTCAAAAATAACCTTCAGGTGGGTAGAGTTGCTCTGAAGAACCATATTTTGGACTAAAGGCTGTATTTCAGCTAGACTCAGGAGGAAAACACTGTTTACCACAAAAAATTCTCCTCTAGTTTAGATTTGATACATGAAAAATGCAGGTTTTTTTAATGCTACCATTGTAAATTTAGCCCAAAATGTAAATTACATGCAAACATATAAAGATCTAGAAATTGTTTAACATAATTCCATTAGTCACCAGAGCTAAATTCTTCTATCTGATTTTAAATGAGTTGTATTTCAAAGAACAACATCTCGAGCTCAACTGTTGCAGAGCATAAATACTGTAGCAGAATTATGCTGTTGCATGACAGAGAGACATAATCACTCGGAAGCAGTCGGGCAAATGTAGGCTGGATCAAACCCTCCGTGTTTCAGGCTCTGGCTGTTTCCTGAAGACCCTTCACTGGGCTTTCTTTCCTGGCTTCTTAAGTCTCTGCTCTTGTAATCTCCTTACTCAACTACATCCTCTTTAAAGATGCATGACCACAGGCAAGACATGGGATATGTCAAATAAGGTCAGGTGCAGGGAGGGGGGACAAATAGGGCCTTGACTTCCAAGGTTTCTGGCAGGGATGATTAAATCAAGAGATCCACAGAGATGAGGGAAGACCTCCCAACCGAGACACTCGACCTTGTACAGATTTGTACTTGATTCCAGATGATGTGCAGAGATAAAGAAAAACTACAACTGTACAAGTACAAAAGAGACTTTTTTAATGGAGAATCATGGACAGGCTCTCAAATATAGGCTTTTGGAAGTTTTTAAATGATGCTGATATCATGTTTTATTTTCATGATATCATATACGATCGTTAATTGGTGCTTCAAGTACCTGTTTGCCAGAGGTAGACAGACTTCTCATCGTCTATCTGTGCATGAATCTTCCAGATAATCCAGAACAGCAGCAACGGCACCAAAAGGTTCCAGCTCCCCTCTGTCCCTAGTAGGTGGGTCCCGTTGGCACCCCTCCTCCATAGACCCATGCCGAACCACACGGAGAAGTAGATCCACTCAGGTCAGGTCAAAAAAAGGTAGAGCAGGAGATGAAGGAGCCCCGGTGAGTGCAGTGTGCTGCAGTTTAGTACCGTCCTGCATTGGTCCTGCAGGAGTTGTAGAGGAGCCCAGAGATGTTAGTTTCCTGGGCCGATGGCTCCAAAGGGAGGCTGCCGGCGATGGAGGAGCGGTTGGACGGTGCCGTGGCTCTCCTCCTGTCTCCCAGCAGCACAGTCGTCTCTCCCTCCGTCCTCTCACTGTGGCGTCTGTCACTATGTGTCTGCAGTCTTGTTTGCTTCACCCCCTCCCTTTCTGCCAACTGCCCTCTCTCTCTCTCTCTCCTCACACTGTTGTTTCCTCCCTTCTCTGTGCCACTCTTCTCTCCTTCCATCTTGTGTCTCTCCATCTCTCCTCTGTTCTACTCAACTCTCACTTGTTTCCAATTTTGCCCTTTTTAAACATTGTCTTTCTTACAGGCCACCCCCTCCCCACCCCCAAATCCAAGAAATAATCCAAACACGGCTTAATACAAAGTGGGGGTGTGAAGGTGGACAAAACACCAAAGAGAGTTTTGTGATTGAAAATGTGAAATGAAGAGATCAAGAAAGCCAATAAGCTCTCTGTTCCAAATGGGGGTTTGGAGCTGAACAGATAAAGAGCTCTCAAAGGTACCCATCTACAGGCCAGCAAGCTTCAATATCAGGACAATCAATCCTGTGGTCTCCAAAGATATTAGCCAGGGCGTCTCCAGAAGGACAGCAATCATCAACTGTGAGTTTAAGGGGCTTAACCTCAACATGGAAGGAGACACCTGTTAAACTGCAGCCTCAGAGAACACAACAACGCCATCTCCTGGCAGAGGAAGCAACTGGAGGAACCAAGACTTCATGGTGCTTTTGAAATGAGAAACTCTTCGCTGTCCTGGACCACCATCCAAAGGGTTGGTGTCCTGTTCAACCTCCTCAGGGCCACTGAACATCCTGAGCATTTACGCTCCTACATCAAGGACACCTAGGATGGCTTCTACGAGGCGCTTAAGTCCAAAACAAAGAGACTTGCTTAGAGATTTCAATGCCCCAGCAGGTGCTGGTGGTCCTCACTGTCCTTGTTACCAGCAGCTATCACAGGACCGACTGAGACACTGTCCACTGTTGACGTGGCTTCGACCCAGAAGAAATTGATGCCCTCATACTGCCACCACCAGGACATCTACTGCAGAGTTGCTTCTCTGACCCCACTGAAGAGGCCCTCAAGGACTGTCCCACAACCCCAGAGACTGGTGCGAGAGAATCAGATACTTTATCAGACATTAAACATAAATACGGATGTTATTTCACTGACAAACACATGTTTAGGTTTCTGAGGTTGACCTGTCCGAATAAAACTGAAAACAGGATGTTGTTGAATCTGTGCTTCCATCTTTCAGGTTGCACCATCAGCATTTTCAGCAGCTGACTGAAGCATTTCCACCAAACGATGTGCTAATCTTCATCATCACCGATGAGGAGCTCAGGAAATGACATCTGAAAGACACCAACTGTAAATGCAAACCTGGAACATAGTAGAAGCACTAACACATCCCAGCATTATCACAATACCTGTAAGCTGCTAGGATGGGCTAAGAGTTTCCTTTTGGAGCAGCAGCAGGGCTGGAACAGCTGCTGAGACCCTGTTAAGACCCATACAGTCAAGATTTCAGTTTAAAACATGAACATGACAGACATGTTTCCTCCAAATATTCTGTAATTTTGTCAGTCAGTAAATGCTTTGTTGAACAGAGGTTTGAAAGTGTTTTTAAAGGGATGAAAAGTGTGGTTTTTTTTTTTTTTAGATTTATGTAGTCCAGTCTGGAAGTTAATCCTGTAGGAATGACGTCAGATGTTGGTGACCCAAACCCAGAAGGAGCGTTCCGCAGAGCTCCACTAGGTCAGCAGATATCATAAGCAGATGAATGACACCTTTCCCATTGAAAGGGTCAAAGCAACAGTGCTTCCAGTTTAAAATGCATCCTGTAACTATGTGTGGCGGGGCCCAGAATATCTCCTTTCTAAGTCGACAACGCCACCCCAGGAATTCCACCTGGAGAATTATCAAGGCCGCACAAGTGTTTTCTAATGAGGATAAGAGACTGGTCCAATGTGCAAAATTAATACCTTTATTTCCGGATATCCGCTAACAACAATTGCTAAAATACTCTCACACACCCATTCACACACACACTCAACGTGCAGATATTAAGTTCATATTCAAGATTTTACAATTATCTTTAAAACACCTGCACCCCACAGGGTAGGATCGGCACCACTTAGAAAATAACAGAAAACGTACACAATAATAGAACCCAAATAAACATACAAAAATAACCCACACAGCACACAAATAACACAATTAATCAAATCCAAATAACATGCAAAAATAACCCACACGAGCAAAAAGCACACTTAGTCAAACCCAAATAAACATGCAAAATAACCCACACAAACAATAATCACAAATGAACCCCAAATAAACATGCAAAATAACCCCCGCAACAAAACATTAAACCCAAAATAAAGGCAATCCTAGTCCTCCTAGAGGCGCAGTTCACTCACACACTCGCACTTTAGATTGGACCCCACACGATGATACCTCGCAGAGGTAGACAGGAGTGACAGTCGGGAGCATACGCGATACACGCGATGCGGAGGGCAAAACAGCAGCCGGCCAACGGCAACGGGAGGAAAGCGCACGAGAGCCGGCACCTGTAACAATTTCGTCAGGTAAGGGAAAGAAATCTCTAAAATGGAGACGCACACCGAGCCACCACAGCGTTCCCCTTAGCAGGGCCAAACAGCCGACGAACCAAAGACACCCACGGCTCCCCAGCTCTGATGACCCAGGTGCGCATGGGATAGCACAGCCCGACCGCACAGCAATCAAATGAGGAGGACCAAGTAAACTGTGGCGTGGCACCCAAAAGCTCGACAACAAGAGCAGCCAGTGCAGCACAGTCTCCTTTTAAGGGGAACGCCACAGCTGCAACTGCCCGAACAATTAAGGTGATCGGCAGCGCATGAACTCCATGCTCCCACATATGGAACAAAAGTTAGAACACCACATTAAACTTAATTTAGACTCGATTGCTTAACTGGATTAACCCCACTGGTTTAGCTGTCCTGGACTTTGTTCCAAGCTAAAACCAAATTGGCTGGCTCTCCCATCCAACCTGCTCTACAAATTTGCTCCCTAGATGATAAATTGGATTACATTTGATTCCAATTACTGACCCATTTATCGACCTTGGCATTTGGTGATGATGTGCTCTCCTGACACATCCTGGAGGACACAAAGAAGCTGGTCCAGACGGCAGTTTGCCTCTCAGGCCCATGAGGGTGACAGCATCACCAGTCAGCTGCAGAACACTTCCTCTGCTGCACTGGACAGACCCACCAGCACCAGCCACATCACCTTTTTGTGACTTCTCCACTGCCTTCAACACCATCCAGCCCAGGCTGGTGAACGTTAAGATGGAGGATGGAAGCTGGCTAAGCTCTCAGATGGTCTCCAGTGAGGAGCATGGACAACACATTGCAGCCCCTCCATAAAAGAGCGGACAATCTGTGGAGCAGCTTCTGAAAGATCAGAGAAGCTGGTTCTTTTTCTCTGCCTCAGCCTGGGTAAAACCAGGCAGAATCACTAATTCACACATTAATCACAACTCCACTACTCTAACTTTAATCACTGATGCATCATCGGGAACTCCTGAATCTGGATCTGCTGTCCTTGAAGATTTGAGGGTTCCTTGTTACAAGGCTCAGGCTGGTTCAACAGTAAGAAAGAAGAGTGACATTTCAGCACAGATTAAAGATGGCAAAATCTGGTCTCAATCAGCCCAGTTACAGCTCTGCCCTCATAATGCAACCCAAACCCACAAACCCAGTCATTACTGGGGTCTTCAGGTGGCTTTAACTTCTGTAGTGACACTTCCAGTATGCAGAGAGACACACTGGCAGAGGGAGATGAGGGAGGAAGAGTCCTCGGAGCCTGAAACTGTGTGAGCCAGGACTGCATCACTAATCTGGGAAATAACCAAAGAATGCTGATAATATTCACAGAAGACTTTATAGCAGGAATACAAAAAACATTTTTAACCCTAATTTGTCAGACGAGTCACCATTTATTGTGGATTTGTTGTTCACTTCTGAAAGATGTAAACAATAAATTCTCATTAATATTGACCAAAAGCAATACATGGAACATCATTCCGTCACATTTCTGTTTAATACCACAAACATATCCAGAAACTAAGCAGAGGTGAAATCTTTTCAGAGAATATTTTACAGAGTTGCTCAAAGGGATGGAATTCCATCACATCTCACAGTCCTTCTGATGCTCTGCAGTCTGAGCTGGTTTCATGAAATAAACAGATCTTACTGGGACATGAAAACCCTCATCCCAACTTCAGATTCAGTGAAGAATAAATTAAAATAAGTTTGCCATTATATAATTCCTTGATCATAGAACACGGAGGACGTTCCAGAAATAGTCGAGTGTAATATATAGTAAGTCCACACGGTGGCGCACATGACATTAGGATAATAGTTCTCCAACTCGGGCCCTTTAAATCTACACGCTAGTTTCAATGTTACTAAACATTTTAGCAGCAGGTATCACTTTAACTCTGCTGGATGAACTTGAAGACTTTACTTTAGACATAAATGACTGGACTGATAATTTCTTGTGTATTTTCCTTTCCTTTGAAAAAATATATATATAATGATATTGCAAAGGTTTCAGATCGAATATTTGATTTTTGGATCAGCTATAGAAGGTTGATGACAGAAAACTGTTTCAGAAATGATTCAAATAAATCAAATTATTCTATCAGCATAAATTACAGAATTACGCATTTGACATATTTATTTGTTTTACTTAAAGTAAAAGCACTGAATAAGCTTCTAATTTAAAGACAAATGAATTTGAAATCAACAAACCAATTATAAAAACTTGGTATCTGTAATTCTTTTTTTTATAGTGATGTGCAACTGCGTAGCTGGAAAAAACAAAGACAGGAGTAATTTTACTCAAACTGCAAATTTTGAGACAATTGTTTTTTTTTTTTTACAAATTAGAACTTTTGTCTTAATATGGTTTATGAATTTCACATTATTGTAGAAATACTATAAATCAGTTCTCCCTCAGCATCTTCTGTATTGGTTCCCAAAAGCAGGAAAAGCCCTGTGGAGCAGGATCAGAACCACGGTTCCCTTTCTGGGTAGAAGGATGTCAGGCTCTCATGCTGGGGTCTCGTGTTCCTACCTAAATCATCAATAACACAGTTTTAATACCAGACATTGGAATTCTGGCCACCAGGAAGTCCCTAGTCCCATTGCCATGCCTCCAGGCACCAAGAGCACTGCTGAGTCCTGCACGGTGTAGTCCACCGGAACAGGTCTCTGCCACAGAGACCCCTCTGATGGCAGCCCATGAGATGGCCGTACTTTTATTTCACCTGCAATGGGGAGACTCAGGCTGGCATAGGCCTGACAAATGGTGTCAACTACCAAATGCACCAGGTATCCTTTGGGCGCAGGATCATCCGCCTGCTACTCTCTACAGCAACTGCAAATGTGTGTCTCAGGAACTGAGTATGATCCAGATGGACTGTTAGAGCTCACACAGGCCAGAGACAAATCAGCCTTCTGAGACACTGCTTCCTGACAGATAGAGCATGTAACTCACTGACCCACTAGGCAGAGCAAACTGTCAGGAGGAACAGTTTTCTGTGTGAGAAACTTGAGGTCCAGAGTCCAGTGGCTCATATGGGGCCTGGGTGAGAAAAAGCCCCCATTCTCAGGTCCCAAGATGGAGCTCTTAGTCTCCTGCCAGGTCAAAGGCGACATGCTCCACTTATGAAGAACAAAGGGTGCCCTCCAACAGTTTGTACATCAGCTAGCTGATTAAAATCCAAGAGGGCTGCTGCATAGATGTCAATATTACTGGATGCTCTCCTGGCATCTAGAACTGATTGAAGGAAGCTTAAAATGCAAATGAGGAAGGGACCAGCTGTTTGTTGTGACACCATCCTGAGAATACGTTCCACTGGTGGCTGTAGCAGTTACAGGTAGACGGGGCCCTGGCCTGTACATGGTTTGTACAACTGCCTCCTCCAACTCTAGAGGGAACGACTGAGGAGCAGCCATGTCCACAGTCATAGCATTGTCTGGTTTGACTGGCAGATCTACCCTTCCACCTGAGACAGGAGATCTGCTTTGACTGGAAGAGGCTGAAGGGGCTCGTGAAGCAGGTGAATGAGAATAGGGAACCACCATCTCCCCGGCCACTTCGGTGCTGTCAACAGGACTTTAAAGGGGCCTGTAAGGATTACCACTGATATGTGGTCTGTCCCTACCAACAGGTGCCTGTTCCAGATGAGCAGGAGAAGTTCTAATAGTGGCAGATGGACAGCTCTGACCTCCAGCACATTTATGTGTTCACCACTGCATGGGAATTCCATTTGCCATGTACTGTCTTGCCTTTCCAAACTGCACCCCAGCCCCTGAGGGAGGCATCTGTCAACACCAGAGTCCTGCGTGATACGGTGTTTCATGGTGGGGGGGGGTGCCCTAGTTGAAAAGTGACTCGCGCTTCCACAGTCAAAGAGCTCGGTTCAATGATTTTGTTAAGGTCATCTTTGCACTCCTGTCCTGAGATTCGATACCCTCTGCACGGTGGGTGAAGCAATCGTTATGATCGAATTCAAACAACCCCACAATGGTTGCAACTTGAGTTGGGTCTAGGTTGCTCCAGGTTCACCTTGAACCCCAAATTCTGAACATGAGGTACCGTACTCTCTGTGTCCTGTACAATCTGGCCTTGAATTGGGGCACAGATTAGCCAGATGTCCAAGTAAAGTAAGAGCTTTGAGCTTGCCTGCTGGTGAGGTGACAAGGCCGCTGCTAGCACCTGTGTGAAGACCCTCGGTGAGAGAAACAGACCATAGGGAAGCACTCTGGACTGGCCATTGAATGCAAATGGCCTGTGGTCTGGGCAAAGGGGCACATTACATCTTTCAGGTCTCTTCCAGGTCGCTAGCCCCCTTCAGGTTCAGGATTGGACACTGACCACAACCTTTTTCTAGGGCCAAGAACATATCTGGACAAAAAAAACCACTCAGTTTGTCAGAGCTTACTCTCTTGACAGCTTTTTGTAGTCTAGAGTGAAAATTCCACCTCTTAAAACCTTTGGGTCTGTTACTATTATCAGGCAAATCATCAGGGGGTGGCATGACAGAACTGAATTCTATACCCATTTGCCACTGTAGCAGCACCCATTGGTGAGACACAAATGTCTCCCAGCTGTGCCTGGACAGCTGGGAGACGGCTTCAGTGGATGGTCCGTTTGTTATCTCGCGAATCACATGACTTTGTTGATTAGGTCTTGAGGATAGGACAGAATCATTCAAGGTGGAGTGGGGTCTTTTTGTGCATTCT
Source organism: Takifugu flavidus (assembly GCF_003711565.1). Classification (NCBI taxonomy): domain Eukaryota; kingdom Metazoa; phylum Chordata; class Actinopteri; order Tetraodontiformes; family Tetraodontidae; genus Takifugu; species Takifugu flavidus. The sequence continues at coordinate 13,029,335 of NC_079529.1, forward strand.
AATGTACATTTTAAGGTACAAAGAGAAAATAAAAACTACTAAAAACAGAGAGGCATTTTACCCTCAAAGTTGTCGTGTCAGAAGCAGGAATTTAAAAAAAAAGTGGCAACTGTGAAGATTTCAACAAGATTTAAAAGGGCCAACTTGTGATGATGAGAGGACTGGGTCTTAAAAGCTCTAGTGTGGTGTCTCTCATCTGCAGTGGTCTATCAAGTGGTCCACAAGTGACATGGTCATGGACACACAATAGATTTTATAGATATCTGTGTCAGACTGGAGCAACAGATCTCTTCACCTAGAGCTCAGAAAACACCTCTCTGAGGAGCCGTGCAGCACAAATCCTCCCCATCAGTCTGAGGTACAGACACACAGCTGTGACCTGGTAAAACACCACAGACAGCACCTGAGGCACCAGAAGCAGTGCAACACCAACAGATGCCCATCCAGGTCCAGCAGAGATAGATGATGCAAAAGTCATCTACCCCACAGTCTTTGCAAAGCTACTATGTGGAGACCAGTGACAGACAGACACTACAACTGGAGTCCAAAATAAGCAAACATCTGTCGCTTCCTGAGGCCAACATGAATGATTTGAGGTCTGAATCAAAAGAACTAGATAAAGAACCTCTGCAAGGTTTAGTGAGTAGTAGCAATAAAACCCAGCAAAAATAGCAAGACATGTCAACAAATGTTCATTCTGTAACCACATTCCTGCCTGGAACACCAACCCTGCAGGTCTTAGGTGACTTGTTGGATTTTAAAGTAAATGACAGTTTGATTGTGAAGGATGTGGTTGGAAGGTGATGAAACCTTTTTGTGACTGGAGCACCAATAGAAGCAAGATTGCATTCTGCTGTTGTGTGTAGCTGAAGGAGACTAGCTCATCAGATGGTCCCCCGTCCTGCTCCACACTGATGTTGGGGTCCTGACAGAAGCCTGAAAGTGAGACATGGCTGGATCGGCTTGCAAAGTTTTTAAGAAACTGACCTGAACTATTGTGAGTGCTAAAATGTTGTTGGGATGGTTGTCATTGTCACGTCTGCCTTTGTGTCACCATGATAAGCTGCCATATGCTTTCAGGAATTTGCTGGCCTCATTTTGGATGATCGACAACTGTGTCCCATCACTCTCCAGTCAGGTTCCCAGTTAGAGTCTCCCTCATGTGGGGGCGACAAAAACACAAACTAATAAGCTTGAGTACTAAAATCTTTTATTTTTCTTTTATTTAGTCACCTCCTGATGACTTTTTGTTTCTTGGCAGCGAGAGTGTGGTTCATTACTGGAAAAGAATGGTTTTTGCCTGCTTTCCCATCATCTGACATGTTGAAAATTCAATTTAATCATAATGGCTTTTAAACACATTTGAAAACTTACAGGTTAAATTAATTTTCTATTGAAGAGATTTTTAATTTGAAAATTAATCTGAAGGTTGACAGGACCCACCCAACCACACACACACACACACACGCACACACTCTGGTATGCTTAGCCAGAGACAGCCACGCAGAGGAATGGTAAGCGCCCAACTTTCGCTCTTCGTTTACAAACTGTATATTTTCGTCCAATCGAACGGGATTAGTTGATTTCCCGTTGAGATTGCTTTACAGGAGAGAAAATTCTGCGGAGCATCATTACATCTGAGCCTCATTTGAAAGAACGGGCCTTTTATCCCCAGCATGTTGTCAATTGCGCTCCTGCATTCGACGCGTTGGAACTAACGAGCGTCCTCACGGTGCCGAGAGCTTGTTGCATTTCTGTTTAACCACACTGGTTTTGATGCAGCGTGTGTCCTTTTTAAAACGTTAGCTCACAGAATGTGCGCGTCACCAGTGAATTTTAAACAAAGCTAACAGGTGATTCTGGTTCCTGGAGCGTGATTTACAAGTGTTTTAGCCAATCACCGCGCGCGGCCCGCGGACCAATAGGATGCGTGATGTCGGGTCACGTGATCGGCGCCAGCGACTCACAGCCCGGTGGAGCCTGATCGAGCCACTCGGCTGCTTCGCATTCACGCTTGTTTGACTCCTTCCCAGCTTTTTCTTCCGTCGTTACAAACGTGTCAAGGCGGAAAAAAAACCTCAATGTGTTGACGTTCGCACGGTGAGCAAGAAAGAGGGTGGAGGGGTGCTTCGTCAAAGATAAAGATTCCGCCTTTTTCCAGCGATTCCCCGTGACTGGTAGGTAACCAGGATAAGGCATGTGGCCACCTTCCTAAATGTGTCCTTTTGTAGAGATTAAATACACATCGGTGCCATTTGGATTCGTCAGGATTTGCGCAACGTAGCGTGCTCAAGTTTGAGGAAAAGGTCGTTTGAAAAGTGCTCACCGTGTTCATTATACGGTGAGAAAATGGGCCATTCCTGTCGTACATTGACCCGCCTCTGCTAAAGTGAGGTAATAAATTAGAACACACAAGGTGTCGTCTGTGTCATGAGTGTGTCCGTGTGTATCTGAAATCAGATAAGTGTTGTCATGGGGTTAAAATGTAACTAACGCAGGCCGTAAACGCCCGGATGGTTATTTTGTTGGTTTTCCGCCCATGGGATGAGATATTAAACTGCATTATGGTGTTTTGGTCCGACATGAGGACCAATTTGACCAGAGCTGCTCTGAAAGTGGATCTGTGCGATGGAGGCAAGGCAAACATTGGATAATAGCAAGAAATGTCAACACACGTTGCCATTATGTAACCACGTTCCTCCCAGGAACACCCATGCAGCTTTTAGGTCACTTGTTAGGTTTTAAAGTAAATGACACAGGTCGAGTCTGAAGGATGTGGCCTGGTTGTTGGGAGGAGATTAAACATCTTTGGGCCTGGAGGGTCCCACATCCTGCTGCACATGTCCACACTAATGCTGTTGGGATGGTTGGATGTGTCGCACCACAATAATCTGTCGTATGCTTTCAGGTATTTGCTGCGCTCATTTTGGATTACCAGCAACTGCGTCCCCATCAAGATGGGGAATGGATTGTCTGAGACGCCCCCGAGTTTCCTCTTAAGCATCCCTTTCTTCCAATCATTCCATATTGTCATCCTGGGCCTTGATTCAGCAGGCAAGACCACTGTTCTGTACCGACTCCAGTTCAATGAGTTTGTGAACACGGTTCCCACTAAAGGCTTCAATGCAGAAAAGGTCAGGCTGTCTTTGGGGAACCACAGAAACGGCACCTTTCACTTCTGGGATGTAGGAGGCCAGGAGAAACTTCGCCCGCTGTGGAAATCTTACACCCGCTGCTCTGACGGCATCATATACGTGGTGGACTCTGTGGATGCGGAGCGTATGGAGGAGGCCAAGACGGAGCTGCACAAAATCATTAAGACCACTGAAAACCAGGGGGTGCCCCTGCTGGTGCTGGCCAACAAACAGGACTTGAGACACTCACTGGGACTTGCTGAAATGGAGAGACTTCTGGCCCTAAAAGAACTGGGACCTGCGACTCCGTGGCACCTGCAGCCAGCCTGCGCCATCATCGGAGATGGACTCCGGGAGGGCCTGGAGAGGCTTCACGACATGATCCTGAAAAGGAGAAAGGTCCAGAGGAAAAATAGATAAGATCGCATTTGTGAAGAAATCAGAGGGTCTTCGACCTGCTACACATGTACAATGTTTAACACGCACAGGTTCTATCAGTATAGATTTAAGGTTTTCTAGTCTTTGGTGATGCTGTTGATCAGAAGGAGCTACTTAGAGGAGTATAGCATGAAGATGAGAGAGTTTCAGGTATGTTAATATGCTTTAAAGGAGATGGAGAAGCTGCTGATGGTTTGGGGTCTGGACCAGTAAGTTAAGGATGCTGTATGTTGTAAGGCTAAAGACTTTTCCAAATATTACCAAAGTAGTATTTCAAGAAACCCTTAGTTGGCAAAAGGAAAGGTGACGTCAGAGTAGCAATATACGGGAATTAAAGTTGATTTCTGATAGGCTTTTTTTTTTTTAACTTTTTCACACTGGATCCTTTTAAATCATAATGCTGCATGACATTATTATTGATTTGTTTGTAGGCTTATTTTGGTCCCTCTTTAAATAAAAAAAAGCACTTTAGAGACTCAATTCAGTCGATGGCTCCATTTTTATTTTAAAAAAAAAAAAAACTTATTCACATTTACACTGGGGAACCTTTACAGACATGTGGATGAAATGAATGAATGAATGAATAACTAAGATCCACTTTGCGAGCTGAAACCACAGGCTGCTGTGGTGTGTTGCTGCCGCCTCCGTCTGGAATCTGACCCAGCAGCTGGTCTGCAAAAATAACTGCGCCAGCCAGTTTGCTCCACTTGCTGCCTGAATCACTCATCTGGGTCGTATAAATATGTGTTCCAGTTTAATGAATCTGTGCTGTTGCCGTGTCAACCAGGCTCCGCTATATTTGATCTATTAATACAGGAAGAGGGCCCATCCACACACAACCCTTAATTTATAGAAAAACCTCTCCACACCTCTCCAGCTCCATCTGCACCTTTCAAAAAGTTCCTCTGAGGCAGGAACATCCCATAATACGCGTGTGTGTTTACTTCAGTGTGCCCTGCACTTGGTTAATTGATAGAAGTGTGTTAAAGATGAAGATATATTATTAGGTAATCCCAGAACACGAGAAACCTCTCATTTGGTGCGAGTGGGGCCACTTTGAGGCAGATTTAATCTGTTTTCTGAGCAACACCAAGTTCTGATCTGATTAGCAGGTTGTGGGGAAGCCACGTGGGTGACATGAAACAGCCATGTTATTCTCACTTTCTGCCTGTCTCAGCTTCGCCGTCCCGCTTATCAGTTTTCCTCTACGTGCTTCATTCCGAGCATCTGTTGCGGGGTGTTTAACAGCACCCACGCAGCTGCTGACGTATCCTAACGGACCAAAGAGTAACTTTCTCACACTAATAAAGTCCTTATTTAAGGCTCGATTTTAGTGAGTAAATCTCTCTTATCCCCTTTTGTCCAGTTAATCTGGGATGGCTTTCCTGCCATTGAAGCCCTCCAGCCAGCGTGGAATAAAAGCAGCCTGCTTGTTCGGAGCAGGCCATCCATACAGAGAATTCCATCCATTACTGCTTTCATATTGTGAGCTGTTTCAGCTGCTCCTGCTGAGAGGAGCCTCAGGCACGAGCAGCTTTTGTGGTTATTTTCAGGTCGAGCAGGGTGGCAGCAGCACCGAAACGCTGCACAACATGTTCTGTGTTCCCTCCCGGACCATCAGACGCACTCTGGTTTAGTTGGTTTTTAGTATTGTTTGTGGATCAGATCAGCCGGTTTGAAGACATTCACGCTTCCTCCTCATTTGTGACAGCCCTGTATACACAGAAGAAAAAAGCTCATTAAGCAAACAGTTCATTAGGAAGGGATTTCTAGAGGAGCATGCATGAATTTTGGAAATGTCCTCAGTAGTATAGTGTGACCTAACAAACCCTTGATGTTCCTCGCTCCACAACTGCCTCACTAAGCTGTGACAGATACAGATTTACAATATTTATACGTCCGAATTATTAATATCATTTCAATATTTCCGCTATGTATTTATCACTGGGATAATCCTGTTTCATTTATTTAACAGGCCTTGAACTTCGAGCGCAGTAGGTGGCAGAAACTGTTCCTGGTTCAATGTGTGATGTGACCTGAAAATGATAAAAAGGACAAAGAAAAGCAAGGAAACTATAGTTTAGCTTTACATTCCAACGTGTTGTGTTATTATACTTGTCTGTCTGTCTGTCTGTCTGTCTGTCTGTCTGTCCCAAACCAACTGAATCCAGATGTTTGTGTTTAAGACAGAGTTTAAACCATTTTACAGGTCCCTACAGTAAACAACACGATCAATTTCTCACACACAC